>NW_027397090.1:192556-371828 GCF_003265705.2 Callorhinus ursinus | reverse complement strand
TCTCAAGTCTAAAAGCTGACAGTACTCTCAAGTCTAAAAGCTGACAGATACATAAAGACAATAAAATTATATCACTATATATGTTATAAGAAGTTTAATATTGGTCAAGATAGTTAAATTGCAAATGACAGAATCTATTTTCACTATTTCAACAGAAAGGGACAATAGATAGACTATTTAAGATATTGGGTGGCTTCTGGAATCTACAGGAGACTGCCTGAAGTAACACAGCTAGAAACATTGCTAGAAACTGAATGCCAGAAACCCCTGACAGTTGCCCCAGGAAGACCTGCCCCTACTCCTGCCCCCCATGAGCGCTGGATGATCTTCTCATTTGACACCTGCTCGCTTCCCAGTTTTCCCTCATTATATCTGATTGGCAAAACCAAGGCTACATGCCTGGTTGTGTTCTAAATGCAGTGGGAAAACAGTGATGGTTTTGAAGCAAAGAAATGAGACGTTCTTTCATGATTTTAAAACATCACTTTCTAGCTTCTAGACTTTGAAATTTAAGTTCAAATTCAAATTCATAAATAAATCTCTCTATTTCTTTGTATGAGCCTTCTCTCTCAAATTGACTTCTACATATCTTCACCTGAACGTCCAACCTCTATCTCAAGTCCTGACTTCTCAAGTCCTGACTAAAAAATCACTCCATTCTGCCAGGTGTCTGGTCAAGAAAACTTGGCAACAACTTTCAATGTCCCTTTACTCTGTGTCTCATCTACTGTCACGTTTGGCTGATTCTACCATTCTGTTCCCTTGGTTCTCACTTTATGTTTTGGACATTTCTCCCAATTTATGTGAATCGAGCCATTTGTCCCATCCAAGCTCCTTTTCTCCCTTGCTTCTTGGGTGCAGAGAGGAGGAACTAAAATTTATTGAAATTCTGTGATGTGTCAGATGCTGTGGCAGGGACTTTGCATAGCTGATCTCATTTAAGAAACCGCAGCACAGTGTGAGAGAGAGAACTATGAGATCTGATGATTCCAAAGAGCACGAGAAACCAAAGGGACAAAAAATAGATCAGTTGGACTTCGACAAAATTAGTCTTTGTATATCAAAAGACCCAATAAGAAAGTGGCAAAATCGACCCATAAAATAGGAGAAAATATTTGCAGATCGTGTATCTGATAAGGGACCAGTAGTCAGAACATTTAAGGAATTCCTACACCTCAGCAGTAAAAAGAAACAATTCAATTTAAAAATGGGCAAAGGATTTGAGTAGATGTTTCTCTAAAGAAGATATACAAATGGTCAATAAGCACATGAAAAGATACTCATCACTAGTCCTTAGTGAAATGTAAATTAAAGCCACAATGAGATACCACTCCACACCCAGTAAGATTGTTATAAAAGTAAAATAAAATAAAATGTTGATGAGAATGTGGGGCCATTAGAATCCTCACCTATTGCTAGTATGAATGTGAAATGGTGTAGATTTTCATAATACAGTCTAAAGTTCTGATCATAAAGCCATTTGTTGAGCACTCACTCTGTGCCAGGCTCAGTGACAAGCACTTACATGCGCTATCTCATCTAATTGTTATTTATTTATTTATTTTTAAGACTTTTATTTATTTATTTGAGAGAGAGAGCATGAGCAGGCGGAGGGGCAAAGGGAGAGAGAGAATCCCCAAGCAGACTCCTAACTGAGTGTGGAGCCCACCACAGCGCTCGATCCCAGGACCCTGAGCAGAAATGAAGAGTCGGACACTTAACGAACTGAGCCACCCAAGCGCCCCTCGATGAACTCTTATAGTAACTCTAGAAAGTCCATTCAATTCATCCTTTTCCAAAGTGGGTTTTGCTCAGATTTTCAAGATGCTCTGGGTTAAAGTCAAATAAACAGGGAAACATTACATCTTCAAAGCACTTCAGCAGACTCACAATATTCCCTAGCCCATTAAAGGCTCTGAGAAATCCTGCAATGATAATAGTTTATCTTCAGTAATCCAGTGTTTCTCACATCATTTGACTACTTAACATACTTACTAACAGCAAATTGTGTAGAACACACTTTGGGGGACATTGACTTAGTGTTATGGGTTGTCCCATTGTTAGTTTCTGCAGGAAACCAGGAATGGTCTTTTTGAGTTTTTGCTAACTGCCTACATGAACATGTTTGTGTCTGATGGAGTTAGGTTAAGAAAAGGTAATGAAAGTAAACAATTATTTGATGTTATAGAAGGTGATGATTTGTGTGTGTGTGTGTGTGTGCGCGCGCGCGCATGCATGTGCTTTTGTGTTTTTATATATGATAAAGAGATATTTGTGAAAGTTGGTCCTGTGATTTGCGTAATTCTTGGCTAATTGTTCCCAAGATCAATATGTTATCAAATAGTGACTGTAAAGTGAACAAAATGTAAGACCATGTGCAGTGTATTAACCTTTAAGGTTCATGTTGGAATCTGGAAAGATGGGAATGGGCAACTGATGTTTTGATCTTCAGTCAAACAAGGTTTAAAGCTGATACAAAGCAAACAGCTAAGGTAATAGAAGACCATATTGGAACTCCTAGGGGCCATGTATCTGAACTCTATGCAGTTTGATGGAGGACGAAAAATGTGGTTTAAACTAAGATGTCCCAGCTAAATTTAGAAATGTCCTTGAATTTTTATTAAGTCAAGCTTTAGGGGGTTCTGGCTGGCTCAGTCGGGAGAGCATGGGATTCTTGACCTTGGGGTCATGAGTTTGAGCCCCCCATTAGGTGTAGGGGTTACTAATAAAAGAAATAAACTTGGGGAAAAAGAGCTCTATATGAATACAGTGGAAGAATTTTATGGGAAATATGGAAGAATAACTATTTGCTGAGTGATAACCAGTGACTCTAATTGGCTCTGTTTGGAAGGTGGTCATAATTTGTAAGCCAATGAACATGGTCTGTCAAAAGATTAGTTTTTGCATTGTGAAAATATTTATATAAGAAGTCTTACAAAGATATAACACAAATCACAGCTGATATATCTTCTTTATTAAAAAAATTAAAATTACATGAGTTAAGGGCTCTTAAAAAAAAAACTGGGCTCTATAATTGTCCTGTGTTCCCCCTACCTACCTATTAACTGATGGAGACATAAGAACATTTAAAAATTCATTTGAAGTTTTTAAATTTAACACCAAGAGTTTTAGTACAGCAAAGAAAAGAAAGAAAAACACCCTCCTAAGAGAATATCACTAAGTCAATTTAGTATGTAGAGAAAAATTTTTTATCATAGATTTTATAGTTTTTGAGTTGCATTTTGTGTTTTCATTGCTGACAACAGAGATGTTTGGATTGAAATATAATTACAATGAAACCTTTTTAATCCCTGCTTATAAAATTACCAAATTTGTAGGTCCTATTCCCTTCTAAAAAGCTTTTAGCCAGTAAGAAGCTATAATAAAAGTCTCAAGTTAATCTATAATGCCTTTTAAATAAAAATGCTGGTTTTGCAAAATGCAAGAAACTTGTAAAGATTTAAATAATGCTTATGGATTTTTAAAAATATAATAAATTGAATTTTTGTGTATCCAATTTTACTGTTAAAGAGAAAAGGGGAACATTAATATGTTAGATTTTTGCTTGCTATAAAAATCTGAAACATTTGCAAGTGAAATTGTAAGGGTTAATTATTCATTTTAGAAAATTACTTTGATTTTGAAGTATTTCATTTTCATATAAACTTTATTTTCCTGTGACATTTAAAGATGTCTTAAGAGGGAGAAGTAAATATGTTATTGGATAATGAATAACCTGTACCATCTCATCATTATTCCTATGTTGCTATACCCCCCAATAATCAAGGTAGCTTATAGATACTTAAATAATATGGCACTTGCATTGCCCAGGTTCAACATCATTCTGGGGAATAAGCATAATAAATTTTGTAAAAAATATTTATTTATTTGAGAGGGAGAGAGCATGCACTGGGGTGGGAGGGGCAAAAGGAGAGAGAGAGCAAGAATCTCAAGCAGACTCCCCACTGATCGTAGAGGCTGACACGGGGCTCAATCCCAGAGCCCTGAGATCCCTACCTGAGTTGAAATCAAGAGTTGGACGCTTAACCAACTGAGCCACCCAGGCACCCCAATAAAATATTGTTTGAATATTTTTTGAATACTTGACTCAATTCACAAAATTGCTAGTATCCCAGCACTCTGAAACATTCTCTTGTGTCCCTATGAACTTAATCACTACCAGGAAGGAATTTTTGGCCCTGGGAAAAAATTATGTGTTTGAGAGTCTTAGCTGAATTTGGAACTGAAGCTTAGATTTACCTGTTTATGGATCATTATCACCCCCTCTAAATTTCCTTCATATGATTGGACAAATAGAACCATTACTTCCAATTAAAAAGCCATACTGGGGTCCAGAACACTCAAGGAAAAGAACCTAGACACCATCATTATTGGGATTTAGATGAGCTAGTGGTTTGGGAAGATCATGAAGGAAATCAGATTTCAGAGAATGACAGTGGCAGAAATTCTCTAAACATGCAGAAGAAAATGGGTGTACTGTAGCTGACTCAGAAATAAAAACTAATTTTGAGAAAAGAGCCATGCTGTTAGGTATAGTGTCAGGCTGTGACTGAATATACTCTGTGCTCTTTCCTTCCAGACTGTCTAAACACTTTGCTAAAAAGAGGCCTTCGTAGACAGGAATTAAAGAACCGTGGCACTGCAGGACCAAACCTTTCTACTGGGGGTTGGTTTTCTATCCAGAAGGTTCTGGATAGAACAAACTGGACTGGCTCAATAGGGGTCTTAACCCTTCTATTTTAGGACATCCTACTTGACCAGAAAATGGAAGAGAACTAAATGCTGGCAATGATGAGACAGATGGTGAGAATTTTCGGGTGTTCAAACACTGAAATGAGGTGCACTCCAGGAACTTTGGCATCTGAGCCTCTAGAGATGTGGCCCAAGTGGCACATTTAGTAATGACATTCGTGGACTTCAAATTCAAGTATGGTGAAGCACGTTCTCTCAAGGACCTTCCTGCTAGAAGTCAACCAGATTCTGCATAAAATATACTTTGGATTCAGTGCTGGACTACTAAGAAAGAAAAGGCATCTTTAAGCACCTCTAAATAAATAGAGGCAAAAATCTGTGTGCTGAAAAATCCGAGGGGCAAACAAATAAAAGGTAGATCTTCCGAAGGGCTAATACTAATACCGACATCAGATCAAGGGGATGAAGCCTCAGGCTAACCCAGGCAACCTATAGTTGCCTAAAACCAGAATCTGTGAAAGTGTAAAGAGGTCCAAGGTATGAGGTGCTGCCTGGTTCTTAGTAGAAACACAGGTAAAACCACAGAGCAGTGTCAACCAAGCAAATACAAACTCACAACCGACGGTCATCCAATATACACCAACATAAGCCACGAAAGTGAAAATTTGCAGAAATAGCCACCTCCCCCCGCCCCCGCCGCAGCCCAGGACTTCTGATATAAAATATTTCAGATATAGAGTGTTAAAGTAACTCTGATTTAAAAAATAAAAGAAGTAAGCACAAATTTAAACAAGCAATAAGAGATTATGAACACAGGTAAGCAGATGTGAAAAGAAAGCATGTAGTATTTTTAGAAATGAAAAGTGTATTTGTCAAAACAAAAACCATTCCCAAGAACTGTTTAAACAACAGATTAGCACAAATGGAGAAAGAAAGTAGTGAACTGGAATGTAAATGTTGGTAAATTAAAAATCATATTTTAATCTGTAAAGCGGTCAATAAAAAAGAACCCATGGAGACATGACTAGAAAATTGGTCTGTGCACTCAAAGCAAAGCCCCCAAATACAGAAGGCAAAAATTGATAGAAGAAAATTGTGAAGAAATCCACAATCCTAGCTGGAGATTCAGTAACTGAACTCCTAGACAAAAAACTGTAAGGATACAAAAATTTGAAAAATGTTTTCGGCCAATTTGATTTAATGTCAACGTATAGAATAACACAGCCAACGAAAGGAGAAAATATATCCTTCTCTGATGCACATGAAACATTCAGTGAGACAGACCAAAAACTGGGTCATAAACCAAGATTCAGCAAGTTTCAAATGACTGAAATTCTACTAAATATGTTTTCTGAGTACAATGGTGTTAAATTAGGACCAATAAAAACAAGATACCTAGGAAATTGCCAACGATTTGGAAATGAAGTAAATGCAGTAACTTACAATTCCTGGGAGAAAGAAGAAGTAACAAAGGAAATTAGAATACGTTTAAGACTGAATGATGAGGAAAACGCAATTTAACCAAATTCATGGGATGCTGCTAATGCTATTTTTAAAAGGTAATTTATAATTTTAAATTCATGTATCAGAAAGGAAGAACAGGAAAAATCATTGGCACCGTTTCCACCTTAAGAAGCAAGCAAAAACATGCAAATACAGCCAAAAGCAGAAAAAAGAATAGAATAGAAAGGAGTAGAAATCAATGAAATAGAAGAGAGACAAAGCATGGAGAAAATCAGTGAAACCAAAAGTTAGTTCTTTGAAAAGATTAAAATTGATTAAACCCTAGTTAACAAGAAAAATGAAAGGAAACGTGTTGCCAACATCACAGATAGAAGAAGGGACATCACCATTTATCACACAGACATTAAGAAAACTATTTGGAGAGACTATGAACAACTTTCTGCCAATAAATTCCACAATGTAAGTAAAATGGACAAATTCTGCTACAGTTGAAATTTTTCAAATTACTAAAATTGACTAACAGATAAATAGAAAACCTTAATAGCCCCATATTTCTTAGATTGAGTTTGTATCTTGAGGCATACCTTGGAGATATTATAGGTTCCGTTCCAGACCACTGCAGTAAAGCTAATATCTCAATAAATTGAGTGCCATGAATATTTTGGTTTCCCAGCATATATGAAAGTTATGTTTACACTATACAGTAACAGGAAAATTGAGTCTATGGTGATAGAAATCATATCAGTGGTTGCTTCTAAGGGGGAAGGGACTGACTAGGAAGAGGCAAAAGGAAATGTTGGGGGGTCATGGAAAAGTTTTTTGTCATGCTATGCATTTATGGTATTCTGAAGACCTGAGCATTCTCTGTATATGAATTATACCTCAAAAGAAAATAAAGCAAAAGTGAAAAAAGGAAATTTTCAAATAAACAAAGCCAAGAACATTTGTCTTCAGTTGTGCACTAAAGGAAATCCGAAAGGATTTTCTTCTGGAAAGAAGAAAAATGATCCCCGATAGAAACACAGAAACATAGGAAGGAATGAAGAGCCACGGAGAGGGTAAATCTGTGGATAAAGCCAAATAAATATTGTGGGCAAAACAATGAAAATGACATCTTGGAACTTGAAATACATATTGAATCAAAATGCTGATTATAATAATAACACAGAAGATAGGAAGGTAGAAAGTGTGCTCTAAAGTTCTGGCATTGACTAGAAGCAGTGAAAGTGTGGATCTAAGTTGTCTTTTAAAAAGGTAACCATGCATTTTATGATATGAATCAGGGAAGAACTATGATGAATGATACGGAATCAAGGATTTATTTTTTTAAAATGTTTATTTAGGAATCAAGGGTTTATTATCTTCACTGGACATTAAGCCAATTATGGGAGCTGGGGAAGAAGTCTTAAGAAGGCTGTCACCCAGCCTCTGGTGGTGGTCCTGAGGTCAGTGGGGGTCAGCATAGCTGGAAGCAGGAAGAAATTCTGGGCGTGAAGCAGAGGACCCTCCCTGACACAAGCTGGAATCCACAAACAGGAACTGGAATCCGTCTCACCACCTCCAATTTCAATGATGCAGGTGTCCTGCAGGAAAAAACTGATGACCTTTACCAAAGACTTGTATGTGTGTCTGAACTAAGCGTTATAGAGAAGCCGAAGGAGGAGATCCATCAGAACCTGGATTAGCTGCAGGCCCTATTGCCGCCTGATGCCAATAGAGTGGGCAGAGAATGTTCCTTGGAAGCTAAGATCCAAGTACTAGGTGTACTTATTGCTAACTGAGGTGTCACTGCTCTTAGGACGTCCTAGTGGACAGAGCTAGGGAACATACACACACACAATGTCTGTATTTCTGTAACTATCTACCTATATAGAAAACTATGTGTTCACACGGATATTTCCAATTTCCACACTATGGAGTTCATTCTATGTTCCCTTTTTATAACTCTCTTTTCCAACAGTGAGAGACTGACTCCCATTATTCTCAGTGGGAGTTATTTGGCCAATCCCCCTGTAAGTAACTAATCTTCCATTGTTGCCTCTGCAATGCTCTCTCAGGAAGCTCTGGCCCCGCCGCTGCAGCAGCCTTCACAGCAATAAAATCCATCATGTCACCCCCTAGGGCTTGTAGAGAGAACGAACACCAGGGGGCAGGGAATGTTGGGAGCCATCTTAGAATTCTGCCAACCACTCTGGTCATCTGGTACGAGTCTTCTTCAGCAAAAGTAGAATAAGTGACCCTTTTCTAGTGCTGCCCTTAGGAGGGGACAGTGGTAAATTGGAGCATATTCAGAGCTGGAAAATTTTAAATATTAAAGGACACCACAGAGACATAATATTTAAATACAGTGTATGATCTTGTGCTAGATCCTCTACTCTAGGAACAATAGTGTGTATGGAGAGCATCACTGGGCAAATTGACACAATTGAAATATAGAGAGCAGATAAATGAAATTTCTGTATTCATGTTATATTTACTGAAGTTGATAACCTTAGTATATAAAGGAGTGGTTATGTAGAGAAATCTTTATCTTGGGAATATACTCTGAAGTACTAAGAAGTAAAGGACCATGTTGTATGCAGCTCATTCTCAAATGTCAAGGAAAAAGAATGATAATTATATATATGTATGCATATACTATATATAAATATATATGCATGTATATACACAGTACACAAATCTGACAAAATGTTAAAAATACAAAAATCTGAATAAACGCTATAGGGCTCCTCGTTATTATTCTTGTGATTTTGCTCTAAGTTTGCAATTATTCCCAAATAAAATGATTTTTCAGAATTTCCCATAGAACACAGCAGATGCAGGACTTGAAGAGGCCAAATAAGAAAGAAGGGAAGTGAAAGAATTTCACGTCTGGAAATGGGTTGAGGGGCTTTGAATATCTACGGTGGTCATTTGCCACGCCGAGAGCTTTTTTGCTTAATCAAATCAGTTCCAAGGATAGATGATAAATCAGCCAATGACAAAGATCTCTGGGACTGAAACCATCAGATCGCTGTGTCAGCTCACTGCCTATTCCCATGAACCACAGTCAGCTTCTTCTTCCTCTCCCTGGATTCCAACATCTGCACTGATTTCAGGGAGCCCAGTTCAGCTGCTGCACTTCCCACTGTCCTGACAATGGTATTTCTCGCTGCTTTGGTAAAGGGTCCTCTGGACTCTCTTTGGGTGTACTTAGGGGGTGGGTGAGCAATTCTTAGATGGCTTAGAGCTCCCTTATCCATGATTGCAATTTTGTTCAACATTATATTCCTTCCAACACGCTTATAATCCATTTCCACACATGTCCCTGTGGTTTCTGTCTATTTTAAATGGCCAAAATCCTGTCGTATTTTGGTGTGACTCTCATCTTCTCATGCTTCACACTTGGTAACTCATGCTCTGGGGTCTGGTAGGACTTGAGTCTGGTTGCAAGCCTAGAAGCAAGGACAGGTAGTGCGGGTGTTCAGAAGTATCAGCGATCCCTGGCAGAGCGAGCAGCTCAGGGAAAGCTACGGTAGCATCTTTAGGCAAAGGAATGCTAACATCAGTCAGGGAAGAAGGGCTTCTACTGGCAAAGGAGCCTCAGTGGAACTTAAGGATTCAGAGTCTCTAGCTTCACTGGATTTGTCCAATTTTTAGGATGCTGCTTTTTCTGAATCAGTGTTCTAACTTTAACATAAGAAACCCGTCAGGGTTGTGAATTCAATTTGACTTGTAATTCAGCTACCAGAAAGATTTGATCTTGAATTTGTTTTTCAAAACTTTTGGCCCTGTGTCTATAGGGAAAACAAACAAACAAACAAACAACCTAGATTATTTGTAGGTAGGTCACAGAAGCATTCTGATCCTGAATCCAGACTTCAAACTGGAAATTCAAAGCCCTGAGTTCATCATTTTTACCCTCTAAGTTCTCTAGTTTACTTAAAAGCTACTAAGCAATCCATTAGACTCCTTATTTCCACTAAAATTTTCTACAGCATCAACTATTTGTTCACCCAAGGTCTTGCCTGTCCTAGGCAAGTTGATTCCAGATACCTGCAGGTGATCTGCTGAGTAATTCTCGGCACCCCACAGTATGCACATGTCCGCTGTTCTTTCAAAAATATTATCAAGCATCTACGGCATGCCAGAGACTCTTCTAGACCCAGAGATAGAGCAATGAACAAGTCAGAGACAGTCCCTGCTCTCATCCAGCTTGTTTTTAATGGAAGAGACAGATACATTAGAGATAAATCTTTATTAAATTTTCAAGAATTTAAGTACTCTGTTGGAAAACAAAACTGGGAAGAAGACAGATATTGACAGGAAGGACACCTTAGGTCTGGTGACAATAAACAGGCGTTAGCTCCTATTGGTAAGAGAGCATTTAAGAATAGAAGTAAGTATAATCAGTGCCCCTAACTTTGGAGACAAACCGAAGAACTGAATGTACTTCTATTTTTGACTTTTTCCTTAGCATGGTGAGTTGTTTGGGAAATGATTCAATAGTTATTTGTAGTTCCTAAATTCTCAACAGCAGTTGCCTCCTGATATGTGTCACTATATATTCTGAGTTGACATCTGCTGTCTGAATCACCAAAATAGTGTCTTGTTTTAAAATTTATCCACTATTGGCTTATGTTTTATCTTACTCTAGGCCATGTTATCACTACATGTGACATCTCTGTATATGTGTTTGTGAAACTGGGATGAAGTTGGCAAAACTTGAGATGGAGGAAACTCTGAAACATGTTTTTGCATTCAGAGAACAGGAGGCATAAGCACATTTGGAGTAGAGGAGAGAGAGAGGCGAAGCGATATCAGAGGAGGGAAAGTAAAATGCATAGTCGGGAACTTAAATGCCATTCAGGCAACAGCCTTGGGAGTTTAGATGACTGTAGACTTTTATCATGGCTTTTGGTCTCCAGCAAACAGATTAAAGTCTCCCTCCGGAGTAAGGTTTTTCCTTAGTAGAGATCAGTTTGTTGACGGTGATTTTGATGACAATATTCATGATGACATTTTATTTGAGGAATGTCTCTCCAAATGGGACTCAACTGGACCAACTTTTACGCCAGTAGGGAGAGATCAGCATGCTGACCCACGCTTTAGGTATTGACATATCGAAGCGAGAAATAATTGATATGACTGAGTCATTGTGAAACGTAGCGTCTTAATCTCTGGAGTTTCGTAGAACTAAAAGTTGTGTAAATGAATAAAGGGAATCACAGTATAGATGGTCATGATGGGGATGTTTACGTGTAATGTTGCACAGCTACCCAGGGCCATGCCTATAATGCTTTGTTAATCACTATTTTTAAGAACTCAAATAAATGTTAAGGCTTTTAATAATTCTCCATGTCCAATTCTCAGTTTCCTCTGTGACCAACAGTTCAACCAGTCCTAGGAGATCCTCAGCAGCTAAAGATAGGATTTTTTTTGTAGCCTTCTAACCTCACATTTCCAGTTCATTCTGGGCCCCCCAGATCCTTGCTGATATTTCATAATAGGAAAGCCTATTGATGGTTCACATGTCCTTGCTAAAGAGCGGATATAGTTCAGACAAGTCAGTAATCGGCTCACACGGCATGGCAGGTAAGCAGAAGAGCTGAGACCCATCATAACTCAGGTGAACCTAAGACGGGTATTCTTTTTACCCCACAACAATGTTGCATAGTGCAAAGAGGAAGCAGGAAGGATGTTCCAGCCTGGTCACCTTTTAGCGTTGGGCTGTGTGTGGGAGAGGGAGGACACAGGTCTGGGAGTTGGGCAGCCCAGGCGTCCAGGGCTGGCTTTGCCTTGGCTTTGTGAATCTGACTGTGGTTCCCACAACTCCAGGCATCTTTTCTCCCCAGATGACTTTCGAAGCTCCTTCAAAAGCTCACATCCCAGAGTCCCTCTGTGTGGTACTCAGAGGCCATAGCAAATAATTTGATTCTTTCCTGACCTCATCTCCAAAGTATCTTGTAATAGTAAAGTGGAACATTTTGATTGTCTGACTTGGGGATCTGGTAATGAAATTGTAGAGGACAGTATTACTGTTTTTCAACCCTCTTTTGTGAATGTGTGGCTTTGTCCCCCTCCCTCCTCTTTGTGTGCCTGTTCTGGCTCTCTCCTGATTTGGGAGCATATATATATATATATATATATATACACACACACACACACACATACATACATACATACATACATACACAGGCAATAAGGGTGAGCCTTTCTGCAGAAGCAAAATAGGCCCTCTATGCCTCAGCAGATATTTGTCTTGACTGTTTCATGAGGGTTTATAAAGACTGGGGATTTTCCTCCAGTCATTGCATACTGAAGACCACCTACTATGTGCTGGTTCTGCTTTAGTCTCTAGGAGTGGGGAGAAATCTGGACATAGCCATTTGTACCTACATATTAAGATTATCGTACCTGGGAGTATCTCAATTTTTGTTGCTATCAACCTGTTTTCTTTTGGGATTGAACAAGTTGATGCAAACCAGTGTTATGAATGAACTTGATTACCTTTTGGGAGGAAATGTCTCACTTCTTGGGTTGTTGCTACAAATTTTAAGAATGAATGACTGTTTTCAGAACTAAAAGTCTGGCAGCCCACTTAAGAGACGTAAAAGGAAGAAAAACTAAAGATACCTCTCTCGGTTTGAAGAATGTGGAGCTATTTTTCCAAAGTCGGCTTTGCTGGCAGAGCAAGTCTGTTAATAACCCTGCAGTACTCCCTGTGTTGAAATAACACAAATTAGCATTTAACCCAGGAGGGAGAACACATGAAGTTATTTAACATTTACATAAAATTATGGAGTAAACTCCAAAACAGGTCGCCTCTGAAATGTATAATTACACTCAGCAGTCCCGTCAGCATACATAGAAACAATTTTATTTCCAATCATCTTCTGCTTTTATTCACTCAGGAATGTATCATTAAAATTTCCACAGAACAATGAACCTTAATAGGTGCTAATGCGATTGTGAATTATGGTAATTGTTACCTAAATTAATCTCTGTACTTTCCATTCCTTATTGCCCTATGCATAAAGAGTGTGAAAAAGATAATGTTGAAACTGACATTTGTATAAATGGTGTAAAAGATTTATCTTATTTGATGAAAAAAAATTTCATGAGAACTTGCTACTTTTTAAAATGGTTTGGTGGGGGAAAAAAAATGTTAGATTTGCTCCCAGGTATGGTTTATGTTATCTTTACGGGGTGAAATTTGTCGGGGAGCAAGGTCATTGACCATTAGGTCACCTTTGATGTCTGCATACTCACTAAGGTATCCAGAAGGCACATATATGTCCCCCCCATGCACATCTTGCCATATCTCTGCATGTGGTCACTTTCTGTGTGTTTACCTTCACTCGTTTATATAAACTGCATCCACCATGCTTGGTGTAATGATACCCACCGTTATGGGCTGAACTGTGCTTCCCTCCCCTAAATTTATACGTTGAAGTCCTAACCTCTAGTACCTCGGAATGTGACTGTATTTGAAGATAAGGTCTTTAAATAGGTAACTCAGTTAAAATGAAATCAATTATAGTGGTGTCCTCATCTACTCCAAGTGGTGTGCTTGGAGGAGGAAGTTAGGATGGGGACAGAGAGAGAGGAGACCGTGTGAGGATAGAGGCGGGGAAGATGGCCGTCTATTCACCAAGAAGAATGGCCTCAGAAGAAACCAGCCTTATCAACCTAGGTAATGAACTCTCGGGCTCCAGAACTATGAGGAAATACATTTCTGTTGTTTCAGCCACCCAGTCTGTGGTACTTTGTTATGGCAGCCCAAGCAAATGAATATATCTAGCCAGATGGGAAGTAATGAAATACAGGCTTTTGTACTGTCTGTCACTCTTGACTTACATTTGACCTTGGGCATATTGCTTAATTTTTCCATTTGTAATTATAGTTTCCGTATATTTGTATATTTTAAACCACCCAGCATCATATTCTTTTCTTTTTCTAACAGCACTTTGAATTTCCTCTGCAAGAATACTAACTCCCCCATCTCAGTCCCCACGGTTCGGGTGAGGCTTGTCTCATGCCCTAGCTTTAGATATAAGCATGTTACTCAGGTCTGGCCAATCAGTTCTGTGCCTTCTTCCCACAGTGTCCATCCATAAACGTGGACATATGACAGAGACCTGGACAATGAGCTTCAATTTCAGGACTTAATTTTGAAGTACTGGGCAATTAAACTCTATATTGGTTGGAGCTGCTGAGGTATGGGGGTGTGCCCGAGGCTCCCTGTAGCTGCCCGGCAGCCACAGTGAAGAGCCAGACAGGGAATGAAGTCAACATGGAGAGAGCTGGGCCACAGATAGAGGACTAGTATTGAGGACCCTGTGTGAGCCCCTGATCCAGCCTCGCCTGAAGCCAGGAATCCCCAGAACCCTACCGATTAATGAGCGAGCAAACCTCTCCACTCTATCTTCCACTTTAAGGCAGTTTGGCTTGTATTTCTATCATTTTGACTGAGTCCTTAGTAATATAATGGCTTAATGCTTTGTCTCCTCCTCTGTGAAATGAATACACTCTTGTGATGGTAGCTATATTTTCCCCCAAATTAAGTATTATGCAGAACACTGATATTTCTCTGGTGTGTACATGGGAAGAAGTAAAGAAAAGTAAAGAAAAGACTACCAGAGGCCATATGTAGGTATGTTTCCTCTCAGGGCCGGTGAAGTTGCCAAATGGCCAGAGACAAGGGCTACTGTTGGGATTTGATGTGATTTTTCTATCCCTCTCTGGCAGCATTCTAGGCTGTCAAATGAGCTGAGTAACTGACGTTAGAACACTCATGGACAGAGGTATACTCGGGACTGATAGTAGTAACAGAATTTAAAGAGCAATATCTTTGGCTCTATTAAAAAAGAAAGCCAAAAACCCAGGATGGTGAAAAGCCCACTGGGTTCAAGTGGAATGCATCATAATTAGTGAGGTTTTTTTTTTTTTTTTATGGGGAATGTTTTACTGGGCCAAATCCAGGATGAGCTTTGCCATTTATAACCATCTTTGGAATAGTGATTATTAACCAGCTCTGAAGACTTTAAAAATGCACCAGCCTTCTACCCCCACAACACCAAACCTGCTTATACAGTTTGCCGTCAATTTCAAGGGCTCTGTTCTTTCAAAGCCCACTTCCCTACTGGACCCATGGCCAAGAGCTCTAGGGAGATGTGCCAAATGCATGTTTGCCAATTTATTTTCTAAACTTTTTAGATTTTCTTTTTAAGATTTTTATTTATTTGAGACAGAGAGAGAGAAAGAGAGAGAGCGTGTGCACGTGCATGAGCAGGGGGAGAGGGGCAGCGGGAGAGGGAGAGGCAGGCTCCCCGCTGAGCAGGGAGCCCAACATGGGGCTCGATCCCAGGACCCTGAGATCATGACCCAAGCCAAAGGTGGATGCTTAATGGACTGAGCCACCCAGGTGCCTCAAAGCTTTTTAGATTTTCTGAATCCAGATTTTTTAAATCACAATTTAGGCAACACTGCTAATTCATTTCTTCAATTGCTGTTAACTTTTTCTTTCATTTTGGAGGTTGCTTTGTCTCTGATTTTATTTACCTCTGCCTATAATCTAAGGAGGAGTTCCTTGTTTATTTGACAAGTGTTTATTGGGTACATGCTGTGTACCAGGAACTGTGGGAGATGCCAGTGATATAATGAGAATGAAGAGAGAGGGCCCTGGTCCCCCTGGAATTTATGGGCTGTTGGGAGAACACCGGACTCAGGTGATGTTAAGTCAACAGAATCTATTATTGGCCATTCTGTCTCCGGAGTAAGGGCACAACATCTGTGGGGCCCGGTGCAGGCAAGGAGTGGAGTGTGGAGGGGACTCTGGTACCAGAGGATATATAAAGGTGCCCCTTCAGCTGGTCCAGCTTTGCAGAAATGCTAGAGGATATCACAGGGCAAGAGACTTAGGTGGACAAATGTGGCCTATCCTTTTATCAAAGATAGCCCACTAAGGTCAGAAGTAGGATGAGATGAGTGAGTGAGACACTTGCCTCTCAGGTGGAAAATTTATGAAAATTACAAAAAAAAAAACCTTCTGTAATCAGTATGCAACAGGACCATGAGGAAATGAGGCAAGCCTTGCAAGGTCAAGGTGGGTTCCTGTCTTTACTTAAAATTTTGATATTTTGTTTATCATGGACATTTTGATATTTTGTTCATCATGGATAAACTCACTTTGACAGTTTAAAAATAGTGCATTAAAATGTGATTTCTCTTGATTGGTAAGATTTTTTGGTGCCCTCCTTAAATTTTGTGCCTAAAGTCAAGGCCTCACTTTTCCCACCCTTGTCCTAGCTCAGCTTCACAATATAGTGATAAATCACAGCACTTTGTTAAGAAATGTTTGCAATGACCTGGGGCAGCCACTCTGGAAAACAGTATGGAGGTTCCTCAAAAAGTTGAAAATAGAGCTACCCTATGACCCAGCAATTGCACTACTGGGTATTTACCCCAAAGATACAAATGTAGGGATCCAAAGGGGCACGTGTACCCCAATGTTTATAGCAGCAATGTCCACAATAGCCAAACTATGAAAAGAGCCTAGATGTCCATCAACAGATGAATGGATAAAGAAGATGTGGTGTACACACACACACACACACACACACACACACACACACACACACACAATGGAATATTATGCAGCCATCAAAAAATGAAATCTTGCTGTGTGCAACGACATGGGTAGAACAAGAAGGTATTATGCTGAGTGAAATAAGTCCATCAGAGAAAGACAATTTTATATGATCTGACTGATATAAGGAATTTGAGAAACAAGACAGAGGATCATAGTGGAAGGGAGGGAAAAATGAAACAAGATGAAACCAGAGAGGGAGACAAACCATAAGAGACTCTTAATCTCCGGAAACAAACTGAGGGTTGCTGGAGTGGAGGGGGGTGGGAGGGATGGGGTGGCTGGGCAATGGACATTGGGGAGGGCATGTGCTATGGTGAGCGCTGTGAATTGTGTAAGACTGATGAATCACAGACCTGTACCTCTAAACAAATAATACATTACATATTAATTAAAAAAAAGAAATGTTTGCAATGTATCATTCTTATAATTGAATTTCTATAGGATGAGTTTTTATTATTATTTATTTAATAATTAATAATATCAATTGTTCAATTATTTATTTATTTAATAATCAGCAATCATATTTATTTAATTAATTTATTGTTAATAAATGTTTTGCCTAATATGTGATAGATTTTTGATATACATAATTTTGGGGATGTATACACTTACAATTAATTTGAATTCATGGAATCCTTAAAAATGTAAAGTACATGTAATTTAGAGCCAGCAGATTGAGACATATAGAGGGCATCATTTTTTAAATCAATGTCTCTTAATTTACCTGGGAACTCCCGCAGCACAGCACGACACCCGGTTCCGAGGCTTAGTCTACATCTGTGCTGGCCGGATACAAAGGGCTGCTGACGAAGAGTTCATTGTATGCGCTGTGGCCTTGGCCGGCACGCCACGCCTTGAGACAACTGCCCTTCTCCCCATGTCCTGGTCTCTGGGCAGCCTCTCGGCCCTGACCTCTGGCTTCATGTTGGCCTCGTCTCCGAAGTCTCTGCGTCCCATATCCCTGCTGCCTTCTCTCCCCAGTCTCCTACTTGCTTCCGGATCTCCCCAACACCAGACTTCGCTTTGTGTTTCATCCAGGACTCTTCTTGCTGGCATCTATCTGTCTTGCGCTCGATTTCTCCACCATCTGGAACAAGTTCTAGAAGCCTAATTAACTTGTACAGTGTGTTCGGTTTGGATGGCAAAAACCATCTTTCTTCCCCGTGACTCGAACCTCCTGACCTTTCCTCATAAAACACTCATGTCCTATTTGCTACCCTGTGCTCAGTTGTCATTACTTTGTGCTGACAGTTTTATTGTTTCCTGGTGACCCCTGTCCATCCACAATTACTATGGTATGTGGCAACCTACTTATTTCAAAGTTAAATGTGTGGGATAAAAATACAACCAAGAAGTTCCACATTCTAAGGAGAAAAATCCACATTTTTAAGATATAACATATATTCATTCGTATATATATAAAAATTCTACTGTAATTTATTTTGCTAAGTGAATGAATAGGTCTCTTAAACATGTCCAGATATTGGTTAGTAATGCTTGGCTTTTGAGATCTCCCAGGCTCTTAAAACTACGCATATGAACAAGCAAACATCTAATGAAAATTTTTCAAAGAGGCTGAGATCGACTACAAAAAGATACATTGCAGCAAGAAACAAAAAAATGGCTTTAAAGTATTGACGATAAATGAAGATGATTCAGTCTTTCAAAATATTCTGGATTTTTACATCAAGTAAATGTGTATTTAGGACACTTGTGTGACCAAATCATAATTTGGGAATGAAAACAATGAAGAAAAAATAGTTTGGTTATATAGTAGTATAGGGTGAGGGTAAGGAGACCAGGGTCTTTCCCTTCATCATTGCTACTCATTGCACAATAAGCTTGGGCAGAGTGTGTACCGTGTGGATGCCTCATGTTGGTAAGAAGAAGATGAGGGCTAAAAAAAATGGCTTCTACCCAGTAATCCCTAAGACTGATCTAAATTGGTGTCACATAGCATACTACAGACTTATATTTAAGGAAATCATTTATCTCTGGTTGCATTCCTGTTATGAATTTAAATAGAAAGGGGCTATCACTGGCTTTTAAAATTTGAAAGGCCAACACAAAGATATGGAAAGGAAAAAAAAAAAAAGTATGGTATGTTCCATAGGAGGCCAAGAAGTTTGGTATTTTTTCAGATACAAGCAGTTCTTCTATGTACCTACGTGCTCTTTATTTAGAGTGAATTTTTGTTAATTTCCATATTCCTCTTTTTGTCTGTGGGATTCATGTCTTCTGGGAGAATGAATAAGGAAGAGGAACATGTCTATTTGAGGAAGCAGGCCCTCGACAGTTTATCTTTGGATTAACTGATAATTTTTGTGAGTCAAATTGTCCAGGACTTTATCCTGAGTTTCTTCAGAGAAGTGAAGGGCGGCAAAAGTAACACTTCTCCGGTGCTTTGGGATCCTTGGGAAGAAGCTATGTGAGAAGCACAAAGTATCGCTCTCATTTGGCAATCGTGATTCTAAGGCATATTGAAGCCGACACTTGAATGCTCCAAATGACGAGATAATCCAGATAAACTTTACGCGTCTTGCAGCTTTTGAAGTTCTTAAAGCCAAATAGAGTGGAAGGATAAAAGACAAACCAAGTTCCTAAGTTAGTTCGTATCATACACTCAGTGTCTCCGTTTCATATGAATCCCAGCTGGCAGCAGCAAAAACAGCCAAGAACCTAGAGTCAGCTTCTCTGCGCGTGGACAGCTCTACCGCACACACGTGCTATGGATTATAAGAACGAGACTACCTTCCCATGTAACTTGCTTTCATTCAGTTACACAATACTGAGTAATTAAATATGTTTCTCTATAATATCAGTTGTAAAAGCAAAATAGTTCTCCATTATATAGATGAACCAGAATGTTTTTAACCAATCCGTGTAACTGGATATTCACATTATACATTAGAAGACTCCACCAACATATCAACATGGAAACAGATTAGATCTGACCTGTTAAGTTTCCTAAAGTCATGGGTAAACAGGAAGGCTGTGGAAAGCCCATGTGGATAGGGTCAGAAGCCTTCTATTACCCAGTAGGTCAGAAGGGCGTGGGTCCTATAGATCTTGAAGGAGAACAGGATGCTTAAGTAATAATCCCTGTGAAGTCATTGTGGAAACTGTATCAAGTGTACAAAATATGACCTGTTTAGGCTAAGAAATGACTATCTTCCAACATAGATCTGTTCACCGTTCTTTCCACCCTAAGATATGAGCCTATATTGAATCATTAGCTAAGGTTTATACAGTTTTATTTTGTTTTGAGTATATCTTTCTTAGAAGAGACTTTTTAAAAAAGATTTTATTTATTCATTTGAGAGAGAAAGACAGAGAAAGGATACAAAGACTCCGTGCTAAGCTTGAAGCGGGGCTTGATCCCATGACCCTGAGATCATGACCTGAGTTGAAATCAAGAGTCAGACACTTAACTGACTGAACCACCGAGGCGCCCCTTAGAAGAGCCTTAATAGGGACTTATATAGAGCACAGTTGTAAAAGTGCTCACAGCTTTGTAATCAAATGAGTACATTTAGATTTACTAAGCCTGGTGGCTTGCACCATGCCAGTGAAGCTAAGCAGAACCACATTTCCCAGAATACCCTTTCCTGTTTGGTTTCTGGTTCCAGTGGGCCACTAGAAAAATTCACTCAAGACTTGGAAGGCCAAATCGAAGTCAAAGCCATTTTGTTATTTTGGGCAGGTTGGTTCAGCATGCCAGACACGGAGACTCTCACACACATTGTAGCTGGTCTACCCTCTCACCTTGCCGCTGTGGGGCAGTCCCATACCCATCCTGCTCCCAGCTCACACCAGCTTCTTTGAATGTTGGGCCAGGTAGGTATGTAGCTCTGTGGTTAGAATACACTTTTTCCTGCAGATCATCCAAGGCACCAGGACCTCAGAATGTGACTGTAT
The DNA here is from genome assembly GCF_003265705.2 of Callorhinus ursinus. Taxonomy (NCBI): domain Eukaryota; kingdom Metazoa; phylum Chordata; class Mammalia; order Carnivora; family Otariidae; genus Callorhinus; species Callorhinus ursinus. The sequence continues at coordinate 351,100 of NW_027397090.1, read as the reverse complement.
TCAGAGATAAGGTCATTAAGGAGGTATTTAAGGTAAAATGAGGTATATAGATGGGTCCTAATCCAAGATGACTGGTGCCCTTGTAAGAAGAAGAGCTTAGGACACAGACACACACAGAAGGAAGGCCATGTGAAAACACAGGGAGCAGATGGCCATCTGTAAGCCAAGGAGAGAGTCCTCAGAAGAAACCAACCCTGCTGACACCTTGATCTTGGATTTCTACCCTCCAGGACTGAGAGAAAATAAATTTTTGTTCTTTATGCCCACACAGTCCATGGTACTTTGTTATAACAATCCTAAAAAACTAAAACAGCATTGTTAGTTCTTATTAAGTGACTTGATTTCTGTAAGAGGATATCAAAACAATCTTTATTGCCTGCTTAGATATACATCTATATTTAATAAGTGACATAAGCCAGTCCCACAATAAGCATACTCTTGAACTTGGGACCCACCCACCATTTAGCAAAAATCAAGCTGAAATAATATTTATGAAGGGAAGTTTGCTCAAAGGCCATTTCTTTCATGAATTCCACCAGATATTCTAAAGCTTACCTCTGGAGCAAACTTCATCCTCTGCTGTGTAACGTTGGTTCACCACTGGATTGTGTTTAATAAATTACTTTTTGTTGAGGTGTCATCAGCATAGAGCAAAGAAACTTCTAGAAAGGGTTTCAAGAAATGTATTTGTGTGTCTATTTGAAAGGTTGCCACTGAAAACGTTGCACGGGATTGTTGCTAAAAGGCCCCTAAGGAGAAATTCTAACTAACCTAAGTACCGAGAATATCTGCTCTTCTAATGATCAAGTAATCCAAAGATTAACTCAGTTTTTATTTTTGCAAGGATGGCTAGAAAGTTGGATAATGGTTCTTAAGCTTAACGTGGCAAAGAATCACCTGAGGAGCTAATTCTGAAACTGAGCGAATAAGGAAATGTGACAAACTATTCAATTTAGAATAAAGCTTAGTCTGATCAAAGAAAATTTAAACTGTTTCTTCAACTCCTATTAGATAAAATTGCTTAGGTCCAATCTCCCCTTATTTTCCTTCCTAAGATGGCATATGGGTGAATGCGGGGGCGTAGGTGTCTCTGATAGCGGGTGGCGGGGCCTCTGTGCTTTTCTGGTTCTTGAGTGTCCACTGGCTTCAGACCTTTGTTCTCTACCACACCTTCCACCCAGCTCTGTGGCCAGGCCACCCAGTTCTACCTTCTACGGTGGTGTCACTTTGTCCCAGCACAGCAGCTGCCCTATCAGTCTGGCTGGGTCTCAACTCAGATGCCCACATGCCATGGGTCAACCCAGATCGCCCTCTCTCTGACCACATGGTGTACTTTCTATTTAATTAGGCTGAGTGCTTGTATGTTGATGTGGGCTCCTCTGCACAGTCACCTCCTCCTTGACTCCCAGATGGAGGAAAAGAGGCAAGAGTCCCTTCTCTTCAAGGTTTCTTTCCTTATATAGGACAAATCGCCCTTGTTGAGTAAAAGTCTGAGAGGGGGACATCAAGAGACGCAGGACTGAACACTTTAATCTCATTTCTTTCTTCCTCTTCTGCTCCCTATAAATCCCCAAGCTGGAAATAGTTTTTGTTTTTCTTTACCTACATTTTGATCTCCTTCTACAATTGAGCAAGAGATTTCCTGCCATTGTATTCATTGGTGGAAATGGAATTTTCTCAACACTAAGAAGAATTCAATGACATGGGTCCTCCCGGATGGGTTGTTGATATACTAAAGGAGGAAATAAAAGCATTTGGGAAATCCTTTCTTTCTAAAAAGCGCATGGCTCTTAAGCTTATTGACTTTCTGCTAAATCCTATTTTGTATGTCAGATGCTGAATATTACATCAGTATTTCTTTTTATTTTTCTATCCCTAACACATCTCCCCAAGCAGATGGGTGTTCGAAGACAAGTCCTTGGAAATGCAAAACAAATAAAGCACATCAATAATTTAAAAATTGTCTCTAATATATACTGCTATATTATAAATGATAATAAAAGATACCAGAAAAAAAAAGAAAAGAAAAGAAAAGGGAAATGGTCTTGAAGGAGGGGAAGAAAAGTAAGTAATATACTCTCCATCCTCAAAACTGGTTTCTTCAGCCCTGGTTGCAAGGAGGAGTCTTAAAGGCACAGATACTGAGAAAGAATAGTTAAGATCGACGCCATATTTTGGTGCCCCAGTTTGGTGCATCTACTGGTAGACATTAACTACTTTGAAAATTCGATGTGGATTTTGCTGTGACCTGGTTGTCTTTGACCTGGTAAGGGATTCAAGGGTTGACTTCAAGTATTTCTAGGAGTATTAGGATGCTGGCAAGTAATCCAAACTTTCTTTGCTTCAATTTCTTTTCTTCACTTTTATAATATTTGGTAAAATCATTCTCTTATCTTTCTTGCTGACCTTAAACAAATGTGGTGGAGAAAAAAAAGTGAAGAACAGAGATCCCTTTAGAAAAAGGTCGGGATATTACATTTATTATATCATTTATTGTTACACACTCGGAACGGGAAGCTTTCTTATTCTGTATCCTTCATAAAGGAACCCTTGCAAACGGGTGGGCAGTTAAAAACTTTGAAAAGAAGCAAGTCTTCCTATTTCATTTCACATTGCCTCACTTCTTGTTTTGATCGGGATGGAGATAAAAGGAGGACTTAGAAATACACTGTCATTGGATGTGTAGATGGGCTGTGGGAGAGCCCTGGCCTGTGACGTTAGGACATTCTACAGTTAAAGAGTCACAGGAAAGATTTCAGAGCAGGGTGATTTTCCTTTGGGGGATTTATTATTTAGCCTTGTTTGGCAAGCCCACGTGGCTACAAAATCCTTGAAAATTTTGAAAATGTGACAATTGGTTTAATTATGGGCCCCCTCATCTTCCAAAAAGAATTGTTTTGACTAAAGGTTGTTACCCGCTGTAAATTCCATCTTTACCATGAATGGAAGATGTGGTTTTTGTTCCTTTTGCAGCCCGCACATCGATGTAGAGCTCTACCCTGGTCTCCATTTTTCCCCTCCAAAATCCTGTCCTCGTGCTGTTTAGATCCAAGTCCTTTTCCCCCGAGTGCTTTTGTAGCAACAGGGACTTGCCATCACTTTTTTTTTTTTTTTGGTTGAAAAATACTGTAATAAAACTAGGCCATGAATATATTCTGGTGGCATGGTTTGTAAATGAGAAATTTTTTAAAAGATGCCTTTCTTGATGAATCCATTAGTGTTGTCTTGGTTTAAAAAAAAAAAAAAAAGGATGGCAGGTGGATTCTCCTTTTCTCCCAAGCACCTCTGATCCCAGTGTACAAATAATGTTTATATTCCAGTTCACAGAAAAAAAAAAAGGAACGTGAAAATATTTCATTGAAAGCTGACAGCTTTAACGAACTTTAAAGGTTAACCCTGGTGCTAGTTAACATATCTATTCATGTCTCCATCAGTCTATTGAATTACTCAGCTGAACACGCACACAAAAGCAAAACTTGAAAAAAAAGTACCCAGAAAGCCAACATTAATAATTCATAAATACTGGAGGCTGGTGACTGACAATTTTCCCCCTACTGTGTTGAAGTCTGTTAAGAACTGAATCCTGATAGCTCCTAAGTTACTTTAGAAACTCAGTGAGCAACCCTGTCCAAGAATGTTAATGTTTCTGTAAGTGGTTAGCTATCGAAACAGTGGATTTTTATCCCCTCAAGCACTTGTTCATGTCCCTTTGGATTAGTATAAGGTACAGCTTTTCAGGAGATGTTTAACTGACAGTTTTTATATTTGAATTTCTCAAGCATCTGCAGACCATAAAGAACTCCAAATTCAGCCATAATCCTCTGTTACAAAATAAATCGGCATTTTTGAACAGATTCCAGATACCAATTATAGCATTAATGAGGATATACAATCGTGTTGTCTGCCCGGGCAGGGTGAGAAGCGATGTTGCTCCTGACAGGGCTGGCCTGCCTCCGAATTTGCTATCCTCCTTCCTCCATGTACATCAAATTGTGCTTATCAAACCTCCCCATTAAAAATAGGAGCTATCAACGTCTTTAAGGATTAACTATTTTCCTGGGGACACAAGGGACAAATACTACCACTGTTTGTTGCCTGACAGTGAATTGATTTCCAGCTCTTGTATAGGAAGAATAAACATTCCGGCTTGATGTTACTAGGAAGATTTAGCAAAGAGTTCCCACGGAGGACTGAGGTAGGGACTCTGAGGGTTCTCCCACTGGTGCCAATGGCCTTTCTCACCTGGGTTTGCTTCAAAAGGGCTCCGTGGCTGTTGTCTACCTCATGGCTGATATTTCTACCACTCGTCAATGATTAAACTCTCTTTTATGCTCCCCACTCAGAGTTTTTAATGGTCTGTCACACCTGCCCTTTGGAAAAACAAGGGGAAGATAAGAGGTCTTTTCGGACTTGGGAATGGTTGACAGGAGGCTTTCTGTGAGTTCTCACAAGCCAGCTTCTCATATAGGAAACTATGGTGGTAGTCCAATGTTAAAACCCTTACGTGGCTTCTTAAACTGCAGGGTTTATGTTAGGGCTAGTTAGAGAAATAACCCAGTCTCTGCCCTGATTAGCAACAAGCTTGTTTCTGTTTCTCTTACGTTGCAGTTATGGCAACGACAAGAAACTATTACATTAACTACAGTCCTTCCTCATTAAAGTCTTAGTCTCTTGAACAGCCACTAAAGGATGGAAATTTCAGGAAGATTTGTGTGTTGCAGAGTAGAAACTCAAAAATAACTGATTAACTTAAGACATCGGCTTCTGGATTAAGTAATAAATAAAGCCCAAAACATCTACTGAGCACCTTTCCTCTAGGAAGGACTTCACCAAGTATGATGAGTGTGTTAGTCGTTTGTAATAGAGGCAGTTTGAAATCCTGAGCTGCTGATTAATGACCATGTGAGTGTGGACAAACTGCCTAAGCCTTCTGAGCCTCTGTTTTCTGGTCTGCAAATCGGGGATAATACTATTTACCTAATAGGGTTGCAGAGCAGTTTGAATAAAATAATGTAGATGAAACATCTAGCAGAATTAATAGTAAGTGCTATTTTCCTTCCCTTTACAGTAGAATCAGAACAATCTTTTCAAAGGTAGTGTGTGTGTGTGTGTGTGTGTGTGTGTGTGTGTGTGTGTCTGTTACTTTACTGTAATCCTGTGAGGTAGAAAAAACACACTTTGATTACTGCTATTTTTCAGATGAAAAGAATCCAGGCACTATCAAGTTAAATGACTTGTCCAAGTTTGCATCTAATTCCGAATTGGCAATTGTCTACAAATTTTCTTCTTTATACTATTTCCATTTCTACTGACTTTTTGTACCACCTTATAAGGAAGTCCACATTAAATTATAAATACCTTACTCCTAAGTATTTCAGTCAAACTTTGTCATTAGGCTAAAGGTTATAGGTTAATTTAACAGGAGGAAGAAAAATGTTTCAGAAATCACTGATGTGATATTTAATGATCTATACTTATTCATAGAAAAAATTTTAATAGCTAATAGTTATTTTGGGCTTGTTAAGTATCAGGAGTTGTACTAAATACTATATAAATATTAACTTTTTGAATTTTATTTATTAGAGAGAGAGCTCATGCCCATGAGCAGGGGAGGGGGAGAGGCAGAGGGAGAAAGAGAGGGAGACAGAGAGGGAGAGAGAGAGAATTTCCAGCAGACTCCCCACTGACCTTGGAGCCCTATTCAGGGCTCAGTCTCATGACCCTGAGATCATGACCTGAGCCAAAATCAAGAGTTGGATGCTTAACTGACTGATCCACCCAGGTGCTCCTTAACTTTTTAACTTCTTCCAGCAGTCCTAGGATATTGATACTGTCAGCATCTCCATTTTATAGCTGAAGAAACAGAGGCATGGAAAGATTGAGTAAACAGCATCAAATTACCCATATAGTGGGTGGTGAAACTGCCTTTCAAACCCAGGAGTTGTAATCAGGATTCACAGTACTTAATGTACCAATTTTGCTTCCCAATTGTTTATATGAAATATAAAATTGATTATGGTAAAAGAGACAATAATGTCTCAACATGTTTGTGATTTTGACTTTCCACGAGGTTCAATTTCAAAGTTCATTAAGAAGAAAGGAAAAATTTCAAGGAATTCAATAAATGCTCATTCTGTTCTATATAAATTTTTATTCTTATAACTAGCTTTTAATCTCTTATTTAATAAATAAAAATCTTAATACAAAATTGAGTGGCAGGTCAGACAAATGCAGGTGATCTACATTTTGTATTTGAGACTATGTTCACTTTATTATAAAAGAGGATATCAATTATAATTTTGTTTCCAAACCCAAATTTAATTAATATGGATTTAGTCATAGCATTCCCTCACCTATACAGAGTTCTCAACTATATGGAATTATATCTTTTATTAAAAACTTTAGGGATGCCTGAGTGGCTCAGTTGGTTAAGCGTCTGCCTTCAGCTCAGGTCATGATTGCAGGGTCCTGGGATCGAGTCCCACATCGGGCTCCCTGCTTGGCGGGGAGCCAGTTTCTCCCTCTGCCTGCCTGTCCCCCTGCATGTGCATTTGCTTGCTCTCTCTCTCTCCCTGACAAATAAATAAATAAAATCTTAAAAAAAATAAAAATAAAAAAACTTTATCAATACTTTTTTCTTGAATTTTCTGGTCACTCTCTATAACCCAGAGACTCATAGGACAAGTGTTTCAATCATTATTTCTCAGCTTGATAGTATTTTAGAAAACTTAGCTTTGAAATCCAGAACTCTCTTCTGCTCAATGTGCATTTATAACAATCTATTTTCTTTTTTTCCCTTTGAAGATTTGAGACAGCTTATAACACAGCAAACCCAAAAGAAATAAAATATCAGGATCAGATAAAAAGAAGAGCATAATTATACACATCATAAGGCGCAAACCTTGTTGCCATCGCTGGTGTGCGAATTTGGCTCTAAGCCATTATATAATTCCTCGACGGCAGTGAATGATGTAATAAACACTGACCTCAATTACATTTTTATAACTTATAAAACACTAAATTTTATATGGCTTGACTATCTGATGACATTTGATAAAAGCTGAAGGTAAACATTCCTCTCTTAGGCATACCCTAAATGTATACCAAATATGTCACTTTCTGATGGCTTACTTCAAAGATGCAAGTACCTGGAGAAGTTAATGGACTGTATAAATATTTTCAAAACCATTTTTTTCTATATTACAGTTATTTAGCAAAAGTCTCATGAACTTTCCCAAATTTATAAAATGTATATAAAAAATACAAAGCAACATAAGCACTTATTAATCTTTCCCTCTACTCTCCTTCTCTTCCCTTTCCTGTAACTGGTATCAATAACTGGTGTGTATTGGTCCATTCCACAGTAAACAATGCAAAAAAATGCTAGATCCAATGCTTTAAAATATCCTTTTTCTTTTCTTTTTAAAAAAGATTTACTTATTTATTTGAGAGAGAGTGCATGCACAAGTGGGAGGGTTGGAGGTAGAGGGAGAAAGAATATCTAGCAGTCTCTGCGCTGAGTGTGAAGCCTATAATAGGGCTTGATCTCACAACCCTGAGATCACGACCTGAGCTGAAATCAAGAGTCACATGCTTAACCAACTGTACCACCCAGGTGCCCTACCTTTTTCTTTCTTTTTTAAAAGATGTCTGACTGAGCTGGGGTTACAGTATGTGAAATAATCAGAATTCAGGGTCAGTGAGAAGGAAAAGAAATAGGGAAGAACTGGAGCTGGTGTTTGCCCTGACGACACCTGCTGAACTCTGTAAGTCAAGTCCTGGGTTCTGAAGTTCCACATGTAGGGAACAGGAGATAAGGCCTGCAACCCAAGAAAAATGGGATGGCAGATCAGCACCTTCCACATAAGGCTGAAGTCAACACCCTCATTTGGTACCTTGGAAAAGAGTATGTCCTTCAGAAGCAAACTTGCCTATTTTGTCTTTGGCGAGAAAAATAAAGTCTTCTCAGACAACCTGAAAAAAAGAAAATGGGCACAATCACCAATATAACTGGAAAAACGCATCAGTTAGAGAAATTCCAGGTTGTTAGTACTGCCAGGCCCATCTAGAAAACAAACAAACATGAATTCTATCTGGAGGGATGCATAAACCATAAACTCAAGCAGAAGAGGCACAGAGCTTTTGACAGTTTCATGGTGCTCAGAAGACAAGAATTGGAATTCATTGCTCTTCAAAATGAGGAACTCTGAAAAATGCCCCAGGCTTTAAATTGAGTCTCCCAAGGGCTAAACCCTGGGAATAAAGATAAACTGAAAATAGACTCGATCTTCCAAAAACTGACACCAAATCCCAAATCATCTCAATCTCTGATTGGATAAAGATGATCAACCCCTCATCCAGCTGCTTGTCTGAAAAATAGTAAATTATCTCTAAAGAAAGAAAACATCATTTGAAACTTCTACATTTTAAAGATACATTATAGTCTGGCATGCCAAAAAAATTATCTGATGTGCCAAGAGGACTTCTTACCAAAAACCAAGAGGAAAAACAGAAAAGATATAGACCCATAGGTAATCCAGGTACTGACATTAATATCTTTAGAAAGAGGTGGATGGAGAATTTCACCAGAGAATTACAATCTATAAAAAATAACACAGAGGAGATTCTATTACTGCAAAATTTATGAACTGAAATTAAGAACTCAATAGATTGATTTAACAGGAGATTAGATAAAGCAGGAGAGAAAATTAGGGTAATCATAAAAGAATCATAAATGGAAGCATAACTAAAAGCTAACAAAGGGGAAAAATTGAATAATAAAAGCTACTTGATAAATCCAAAAGAAAGCAAGGAGAAGATGAAATGAAGAATAGTTTGGACAAATAGGAAATGAATAAGAGAGATTTAAGCAGAAATATTTCAATAATTACCTTTAATAGAGATGGAGCAAATACTCCAGTTAAAATACTGTCATAGTCAGATTGGGTCAAAAACAAATCAAAATATGTTTTATATGATTTTAATATATGACACAGAAAGGATGAAAGTATAGAGGAAGCACACTGGGCAAACACTGACCAAAAGACACTGTGGGCTGTACTACTAGTATTAGCACATCTAGTAAAAAGTAAAGTGTACTTCAGTGAATAAGTATCATTAGAAAAAAAAAAAGGAAAAAAGAAATTAGAAAAAAAAAAGAGGAACATACAGTGATAAAAGTTATAATAATTCCAATTTGGTATGCATCAAATAACAACACCTGAAAATATATAAAGCAAAATTGACAAAACTAGAGTGAAAAATAGACAAGTCCCCTATCATGTTAAAAGATGTTAACTGACACGATATGGACAGAAAAAGTCAGTAAGAAGTACTGACTGGGTGGCTCAGTCGGTTAAGCATCTGCCTTCAGCTCAGGTCATGATCCTGGGGTCCTGGAATCAAGCCCCACATCGGGCTCCTTGCTCAATGGAGAGCCTGCTGCTCCCCCTGCTTGTGTGCTCTCTCTCTCTCTCTCTCTCTCTGGCAAATAAATAAATAAAATCTTTTTTAAAAAAATGTCAGTAAGAATAGAGATTATATGAACAACATGATTTTCTAATTTGGCCCAATTAGCAAATATAGAACACTACACTTCAGAATATATACCTCTTTTCAGGTGCACATGGAACATTATACAAAATTAACTACAGAGAGCCATATGGGCCAGAAAGCAAGTCTCAATAACAAATGACTAAAATTAGGAGTATGTTCTCTGATCACAAGAGAATTATGATAAAAATTAATAATAGAAAGTTATCTTGAAAATCCTCAAATATTTGGAAATGAAGCAGTTTTCTTTTGAAATGAACTAAAGGTGAAAAAGTTATCACAATGTAAATTAGAAAATATTTAAAATTGATTGTTAATAAGAGCATCACATATTGAAACATGAAGGACAGAGCTAAAGCCATGATTAGAAAGGAAATTAGAGTTTTCAATTTATACATTAGACAAGAAGAGAGGCTGGAAGGTCAATGATCTGAGCATCTATATGCAGGTGTTAGAATACAAACAGTGAATCAAAATCAAAGATAGTAGAAAGGAGAAAATTTTAAAAAGAGAGGAAGTTAATAAAATAAACTACATATGTATAATAGGAAATATCAACAAAATAAAATTTGACTCTTTAAAAAGATTTCTAAAAATTCATAATCCTATGGCAAAATAGATAAAGAAAAAAGAGAGAAATATAAATTACCAATATTAGGAGTAATAAAAGGGACATTATTGGAGATCATACAGTCATTAAAAACTCATAACAGGGTATTATAAACACGTTTATCCCAATATATGTAAAAATTCAGGCTAAATAGTTAAATTTGTAGAGAACTACAGTTTAACAAACCAATTCAAGAAAAGATAGAATATTTGAAAAGTTTTATATCAATTAAGGAAATTGAATCCAGATAAACACTTTTCACAAATAATTCTCTAGGCCTAGATGGCGTCACTTCTAAATTTCTTCCAAATATTTAAGGAAGAAATAAATAAACAATGTTTAGACAAACTTTTCCAAAAGTTGAAAAAGAGGAAACACCTCCCTCTACATTACACCTCCCTGCACTTTTCATGTATCCAAAATATTATACTGATACCTAATTGGACAATGACAACAAAACATATAAAAATTATAAGTCAATGTCAAGGACACAGGCTATCGGATTGCATTAAAAAACAAGACCCATCAATATGCTGTCTGCAAGAGACTCATTTTAGGCCCAAAGACACCCCCAGATTGAAAGTGAGGGGGTGGAAAACCATTTACCATGCTAATGGACACCAAAAGAAAGCTGGGGTGGCAATCCTGATATCAGACAAATTAGATTTTAAACCAAAGACTGTAATAAGAGATGAAGAAGGACACTATATCCTACTTAATGGGTCTATCCAACAAGAAGATCTAACAATTGTAAATACCTATGCCCCTAACATGGGAGCAGCCAATTATATAAGGCAATTAATAACAAAAGCAAAGAAACACATTGACAACAATACAATAATAGTGGGGGACTTTAACACCCCCCTGACTGAAATGGACAGATCATCTAAGCAAAAGATCAACAAGGAAATAAAGACTTTAAGTGACACACTGGACCAAATGGACTTCACAGACATATTCAGAACATTCCATCCCAAAGCAACGGAATACACATTCTTCTCTAGTCCCTCTGGAACATTCTCCAGAATTGATCACATCCTAGGTCACAAATCAGGTCTCAACCGCTACCAAAAGATTGGGATTATTCCCTGCATATTTTCAGACCACAATGCTTTGAAACTAGAACTCAATCACAAGAGGAAAGTTGGAAAGAACTCAAATGGAGGCTAAAGAGTATCCTACAAAAGAATGAATGGGCCAACCAGGAAATTAAAGAAGAATTAAAAAAATTCATGGAAACCGATGAAAATGAAAACACAACTGTTCAAAATCTTTGGGATACAGCAAAGGCAGTCCTGAGAGGAAAGTAGACAGCAATACAAGCCTTTCTCGAGAAACAAGAAAGGTCTCAAATACACAACCTAACCCTACACCTAAAGGAGCTGGAGAAAGAACAGCAAATAAAGCCTAAACCCAGCAGGAGAAGAGAAATAATAAAGATCAGAGCAGAAATCAATGAACTAGAAACCAAAAGAACAGTAGAACAGATCAACGAAACTAGGAGCTGGTTCTTGGAAAGAATTAACAAGATGGATAAACCCCTGGACAGACTTATCAAAAAGAAAAGAGAAATGACCCAAATCCACAAAATCATGAATGAAAGAGGAGAGATCACAACCAACACCAAAGAAATACAAACAATTATAAGAACATATTATGAGCAACTCTATGCCAGCAAATTAGATAACCTGGAAGAAATGGGTGCATTCCTAGAGATGTATCAACTACCAAACTGAACCAGGAAGAAATAGAAAACCTGAACAGACCTATAACCACTAAGAAAATTGAAGCAGTCATCAAAAATCTCCCAACAAACAAAAGCCCAGGGCCAGATGGCTTCCCAGGGGAATTCTATCAGCTATTTAAAGAAGAACTAATACCTATTCTCCTGAAACTGTTCCAAAAAATAGAAATGGAAGGAAAACTTCCAAACTCATTTTATGAGGCCGGCATTACCTTGATCCCAAAACCAAAGACCCCATCAAAAAGGAGAATTACAGACCAATATCCTTGATGAACATGGATGCAAAAATTCTCACCAAAATACTAGCCAGTAGGATCCAACAGTACATTAAAAGGATTATTCACCATGACCAAGTGGGATTTATCCCTGGGCTGTAAGGCTGGCTCAACATCCGCAAATCAATCAACGTGATACAATACATTAACAAAAGAAAGAACAGGAATCATATGATCATCTCAATAGATGCAGAAAAAGCATTTGACAAAGTACAGCATCCTTTCTTGATCAAACTCTTCAGAGTAGAGGGATAGAGGGTACATACCTCAATATCATAAAAACCATCTACGAAAAACCTACAGCGAATATCATTCTCAATGGGGAAAAGCTGAGAGCTTTTCCCCTAAGGTCAGGAACACGGCAGGGATGTCCACTCTCACCACTGCTATTCAACATAGTATTAGAAGTCCTAGCCACAGCAATCAGACAACAAAAAGAAATCCAAGGCATCCAAATCGGCAAAGAGGAAGTCAAACTCTCACTCTTTGCAGATGACATGATACTGTATGTGGAAAACCCAAAAGACTCCACCCCAAAACTGCTAGAACTCATACAGGAATTCAGTAAAGTAGCAGGATATAAATCAATGCACAGAAATCAGTGGCATTCCTATACACCAACAACAAGACGGAAGAGAGAAATATCAAGGAGTCGATCCCATTTAGAATTGCACCCAAAACCATAAGATACCTAGGGATAAATCTAACCAAAGAGGCAAAGGATCTGTACTCAGAGAACTATAAAATACTCATGAAAGAAATTGAAGAAGACACGAAGAAATGGAAAAACGTTCCATGCGCATGGATTGGAAGAACAAACATTGTGAAGATGTCAATGCTACCTAGGGCAATCTACACATTCAATGCAATCCCCATCAAAATACCATCCACCTTTTTCAAAGAAATGGAACAAATAATCCTAAAATTTGTATGGAACCAGAGGAGACCCCGAATAGCCAGAGGAATATTGAAAAAGAAAAGCAAAGCTGGCGGCATCACAACTCCGGACTTTAGGCTCTATTACCAAGCTGTCATCATCAAGACAGTATGGTACTGGCACAAAAACAGACACATAGATCAATGGAACAGAATCGAGAGCCCAGAAATGGACCCTCAACTCTATGGTCAACTCATCTTTGACAAAGCAGGAAAGAATGTCCAACGGAAAAAAGACAGTCTCTTCAACAAATGGTGTTGCGAAAATTGGACAGCCACATGCAGAAGAATGAAACTGGGCCATTTCCTTACACCACATACAAAAATAGACTCCAAATGGTTGAAAGACCTAAACGTGAGACAGGAGTCCATCAAAATCCTAAAGGAGAACACAGGTAGCAACCCCTTCGACCTCAGCCACAGCAACTTCTTCCTAGAAACATCACCAAAGGCAAGGGGAGCAAGGGCAAAAAATGAACTATTGGGATTTCATCAAGATAAAAAGCTTTTGCACAGCAAAAGAAACAGTCCACAAAACCAAAAGACAACCGACAGAATGGGAGAAAATATTTGCAAATGACATATCAGATAAAGGGCTAGTATCCAAAATCTATAAAGAACTTATCAGACTCAACACCCAAAGAACAAATAATCCAATCAAGAAATGGGCAGAAGACATGAACAGACATTTCTCCAAAGAAGACATCCAAATGGCCAACAGACACATGAAAAAGTGCTCAACATCGCTCAGCATCAGGGAACTCCAAATCAAAACCTCAATGAGATACCACCTCACACCAGTCAGAATGGCTAAAATTCACAAGTCAGGAAACGACAGATGTTGGCGGGGATGCGGAGAAAGGGGAACCCTCCTACACTGTTGGTGGGAATGCAAGCCGGTGCAACCCCTCTGGAAAACAGTATGGAGGTTCCTCAAACAGTTGAAAATAGAGCTACCATATGATCTAGCAATTGCACTACTGGGTATTTACCCCAAAGATACAAATGTAGGGATCCAAAGGGGTACGTGCACCCCAATGTTTATAGCAGCAATGTCCACAATAGCCAAACTGTGGAAAGAGCCAAGATGTCCATCGACAGATGAATGGGTAAAGAAGATGTGGTATATATACACAATGGAATATTATGCAGCCATCAAAAGGAATGAGATCTTGCCATTTGCAACAACGTGGGTGGAACTGGAGGGTGTTATGCTGAGTGAAATAAGTCAATCAGAGAGACATGTATCATATGACCTCACTGATATGAGGAATTCTTAAACTCAGGAAACGAACTGAGTGTGGCTGGAGTGGTGGGGGGTGGGAGGGATGGGGTGGCTGGGTGATACACATTGGGGAGGGTATGTGCTATGGTGAGCGCTGTGAATTGTACAAGACTGTTGAATCACAGATCTGTACCTCTGAAACAAATAATGCAACATATGTTAAGAGAAAAGAAAAAGAAGAAGATAGCAGGAGGGGAAGAAGGAAGGGGAGTAAGTCGGAGGGGGAGACGAACCATGAGAGACGATGGACTCTGAAAAACAAACTGAGGGTTCTAGAGGGGAGGGGGTGGGGGGATGGGTCAGCCTGGTGATGGGTATTAAAGAGGGCACGTTCTGCATGGAGCACTGGGTGTTATACGCAAACAATGAATCATGGAACACTACATCAAAAACTAATGATGCGGGTGCCTGGGTGGCTCAGTTGGTTAAGCGACTGCCTTCGGCTCAGGTCATGATCCTGGAGTCCCAGGATCGAGTCCCGCATCGGGCTCCCTGCTCAGCAAGGAGTCTGCTTCTCCCTCTGACCCTCTTCCCTCTCGTGCTCTCTATCTCTCATTCTCTCTCTCTCAAATAAATAAATAAAATCTTTAAAAAAAAAAAACAAACTAATGATGTAATGTATGGTGATTAACATAACAATAAAAAATTAAAAAAAAATTATAAGTCAATGTCTTGAACACAGATGCAAAATCCTAAGCAAAAATATTTAAATGGCAAGTCCAGTGATGTATGGAGAGGCCAATACATCACAACCAAGTTGTTTATTCATAAAACAGATGATTAATTTAACACTTGAAAACAATTGAAATTAAAAACTAACCAAATAAAGAAGAAAATCATATAGTTATCTCATATAAATCATATAGGCGGGAAAAGCATGTGATAAAATAAAAAAATGGTTCATGATAGAAATGCTTAATAACACCTAGCAAACTAATAATAAAGGAAAACATTCTCAGCCCAATGAAGAGTATTGCTACATATTGAATGTTTGTGAGCACCTCAAATTCATATTTTGAAATCTTAATGCCTAACGTGACAGTATTAGGAAATGAGGTATTTCAGAAGTGATTAAAGTTTTTATAGGAAAGGCCCAAGAAAGTTCTCTTGAACATTCCACCATGAGAAAACACAGTGAGACGTTAGCAGTCTGTAACCCACAAGAGGTCCTTCATCAGAACCTGACCGTGCTGACACCCTTAATTGGGACTTCCAGCTCCCAGAACCATAAGAAATAAATTTCTGTTGTTTATAAGCTACCCAGTCTTTAGTATTTTGGTATAGCAGCCCAAATGGACTAAGATTGGGTATTGTATAAAATACCTATAGTCAACCTCATACTTAATGGTGAGATGTTGAAGGTTTTTCCTCTTATATCAAGAACAACACAGGGTCTTAGCTTCTGAAAGTGGGCAAGGAAAAGAAATAAAATACATAAGGATTGAAAATGATGAAATAAACTTTCATTGTTCACTGATGACATGTGAACATAGAAAATCCAAAAGAATTTACAAGGAGTTAAAAAATGAACTCAGTGAAACACTGAATAAAATGTCAATATACAAATATTAATGGTTTTTTTCCATATTAGCAAAACAATTAGGAAATAAAATCTTAAAAACATATTGTTTACAGTAGCATCAAATAATATCAAATACCTGAGGATAAATACAATGGAAATGTGAGAATCCTACACTGAAAATTAAATAACCCTATTCCAATCTATTGAAAGATGTGAAAGAAGACCAAAATAATGGACCAAAACCATGTTCACCCACTGGAAGGCTCAATATTAAAAAGACATTAGCCTTTCCCATACGGATTTATAGATACAATGCAATTCCAGGTTGATTGGTTTATTTATTATCAGTCATCTCTCTCTTTTGCTCTCTCTCATCTATCTCTCCTGGAAAGTGGCATGCTGATTCTAAAATGTATATGAAAATGCAAAGAGATAAAATTAGCTAGGATGATTTTGAAGGAGAGGAACAAAGTTTCAGGGACTATACTACTAGATATCAAGATTTATCATAAAGTTGTTTTAATTAAGATGGTATGATATTGATATATAGATAGCCTAATCAATGAAACAATGGAGTCCAAGAGCGACCCACGCTTGGGGCGCCTGGGTGGCTCAGTCGTTAAGCGTCTGCCTTCTGCTCAGGTCATGATCCCAGAGTCCTGGGATCGAGCCCCGCGTCGGGCTCCCTGCTCCACGGGAGGCCTGCTTCTCCCTCTCCCACTCCCCCTGCTTGTGTTCCTTCTCTCGCTGTGTCTCTCTCTGTCAAATAAATAAATAAAATCTTTAAAAAAAAAAAAAGAGCGACCCACACTTATAAGGTCACTTGATTTATGATAATGATTATACTGGAGATCTGTGGAGGAAAGAATGGTCTTTTCAATAAATGGTGCTGAGTCAATCAGATACACATATTTAGAAAAAGAATATTATTCCTACCCTACACCATATTGTAGACCAAAAAACAAAAACAAAAGGAAAACAATTCTAGATTCAATAATAAGTCTAAATAGGGGAGCTGAAACAATAAAAGTTCTAGAAAATAGTATGAGGATTGTAGAGACTAGAATTTCTTAGTGGTATCTAGAACTCACCATAGAGATGCAACCCCTCCCGGAGATTCTGTCCAAAGTGGCAGGGTAGAGAGGAAGAAGAGGTGGGAGAGAGAGGGGAGTGGAGGAGAGGAGAGGAGAGGAAGGGAAGGGAGGGGAGGGGAGGGGAGGGGAGGGGAGGGGAGGGGAGGAGAGGGAGAAACACTACCTGGCTTCTCCCACCTTTAGTCTCCCACTGGAGCCTACCCTGCTGGACAAAGGTCAAAGTCAGTTGTCAAGAAAGCCTGGAAATAGAGCAGAGCAGGGGACACAGGAGAAATGGATCTGAGAGTAAACAAACAAACAAACAAACAAAAATGAAAGCAAATGAAACAAACAAAAGCAGCCTGACACAATCGAGTTCAAAAGACAAGCATCGGTCAAGAAATAGGAGATGAAGCCTAAGTCAGGAGATGGGAGGATACAGAAATGAGACAGATGGAAGGCAACAGAAATCATCTGTGAGGTGAGAGAGTCCACATTAATTATAACAAATGAAGCAATGGCATCAAATGGGCTATTTTTCTGAGGTCCAGCTGTATGTTTCCTACACAGACTATGTATACAACATAGACAAGGCATACAAATTCTATCTCATTGGGGCTTCTCCTCACTGAGAGTTCTCCTGCCTGGGCCTGCCTGGACTGGTCAGAGTGAACAAATACTAAGAGGAAATAGTAGTTAATGATTTCTTAAAATGCCAGTCATCTTTATTATTATTTGGATGAATCTATTCCATATAAGATGAATCAAAAAAGCTCATGGATGGAATAGGATAATTATTAAAAATAAGTTTATTTTATTTAACCTTCCTATTACTTATTATTACTTTTATTCAAACTTTTAAAAATTCCATTTAATTTTATTTTTAAACGAGCCTCCTATTGGAAATTTTAAATCCATCTATATCTATATTATCTCTAAATTTTGAATATGCTGTATGTATATTCTGAAAGGTAATCAGTCGAATACTTAGTGTTGACAATGAATTGAATATAATCCTTGACTCTTATTCAGCCTTTAAATTGTTAGTATGAGGGGAAGGAAAAAAACCCAACAAAACTCCAAACTGGTTCCAAGAATGGCTTTCCTTTTTAGCCAGTGTTACATTTTTCACAGGATGGGGGAAAAAGCTTTAGTGGTTGCGTGCTGTTCTCGGGTAATACTTTTTAGTAATGCAAGAGCTTAGTTGGCTGGGTAACTTGATTACTCTGGAGGGCATGCTATTAGCAGAATGGGAAGGAATCAAAAGAAAAAAATTTACATTAAGGCCACAGACATGCCATACAATACAATTACTTCAGGTTTTATATCCAAAAAGCTATTATACTCCCCCCCCCCTTCTTTTAGCACTGTGGTATTCTGGTAAGGGGCTTTATAAGAGGCAAGAAATGGATGCTAGCCCAGAAAAGCCCAAGAGATTGTTTTGTGAATGAAAAAGGCCTGAAGCTGGGAATAAGTCCATATGGATTTTTCTTTTTAGCTCTTTCCAATGAATTGCGGTTATCCATGGATAATCAATTCACTGCTTTTTTGCCTTAGTTTTCACATGGAAATGATCATTCTAGTTTTTATCACAGAAATGCTATATGCAAAAAAGAGACAATCTGTACAAAATACTTTTGAATACCTGACAGAAAAACGCAGCGTCCTTCCAGATCACTCCCTGGAATCTCACTGTTCTTCACTTCTCAGTAGAAATTGTTAGGAGGGAAAAGCATTTCGGAGTTGTTAGCAGTTAGGACAGGTTAGGTTATGCCGTAGTAACAAATCAGTCCCCACATCTTAGTACCTTAACAGAAAAAGGATTTAATTGTCATCCATTCAATGTATTCCACATGAATGTCCTACCTGGGTCTACAGTGGAAGGCTTTGCTCGAAGCGGTTACTCAGATCCAGGATGAAGGAGCCTACCATCTTGTGTTGCTGCCATTGCAAAAACATGGTTTCTAAGGTACCTGGGTGGCTCAGTTGGTTAAGCATCTAACTTCGTCTTGGGTCATGATCTTGGGGTCCTGGGATCAAGCCCAGCGTTGGGCTCCCCACTCAGTAGGGAGTCTATTTATTGCTCTCTCTCTACCCTTTGCCCTGCTTGCCCTCTCTCTTTCTCAAGTAAATAAATAAAATCTTAAAACACACACACACCCCAAAAAAACATGGTTTCCCGGGTCTCTGAGAGGGAGAGAGAGAGAGAGCAGAGAGCACTCACACCTGCTCTTCGGTGCCTTGACCAAAAGTGGCACAAATCTCTTTCATTTGCAAGCTAATGAAATGACTCCATTTACCTGCACGAGGCCTGGAAAGTTCCCATGTGCCTGGGAAGGAGCAGGAAACCACAGGGAGGGAACACTACACTCTTAGCAACAGTCCGTTAGAAGTCAGTGATTGAAATATGCAGAGGGGCTCATCCGAAGGGAGCCATTTACAAATGAGGTGGACCTTCATCGATTAACTCATGTACATCAGCACAGTAGTGTTTTAGTATTTCACTCCTCTTTTGGTGGATGTCCAACCCAAATTTCCTGGGGTTTTAAGGTGAGGCATCAGCATAGATACAAATTCTCACCTTAAGTGTTGGACTCTGAGCTGCTCTCTGAGCAAACTGTGATCTTCTCCTTCCACTGGGAAATTTTAATAGTCCATTTCTCCTCTCAGGAGCCTGCTCTTGTGTTCTGGCTAGAGAAGACAGGACCAAGGCCAAGTTAAGGTCTTGAAATTTAAGACAGAGATACATCTAGTCTGAGTTTGCTGAGCAGCTTATTGAATCCTATATTAATCTTGATACCTATGCTGCAGAAACTATTTTATAAGCAAGTAAAAGAGATGATTTATGTAAAAGTGCCTAGCATAGTTCCTGACTTGTCTATAGTAGGTGCTCAATAAATGTACTTGCACTCCGTTTGCAAAGGAAGTAAAAATCATACTGGTTTCTACTCTATATATGAATCTATTTATTGGGATTCTCAGGTAATGAAATCCTTCTTACTCCTGTACTCCTGTCTTACCAGTTCTATAATTATGAAGCTATTAAAACTTCTATTCAAAGATAGGACTTTATTATAAGCCATGCACTAGAGGTAGAGCAGTGAACAAAATGGCCAAAGTTCCCATTTGTGCCTTGTAGCCTAGGGGTCGGGCAGCAATGTGGACAAAGAGCAAACAAATAAATGAATAAGTAAAATATCAATGAGATGTGCTAGGGAGAGAATTAAGGGCGGGGTGAGATAGTGAATGGCTGGGGGCTACTTCAGAGAGGTGGTAGATCAGTTTGGTTTCTCCACGGAAAAACAGAGGCAATTCGAACATTGCAGGAATAAGGAGTCAAGTGAATGTGGGAAGAACTGGAGAGTGAAGGTCTGGAAAGTTTCAGACTGGGAGGCAGAGAAGCAATCACTGGCCCATTTGGAAAAGCCAGAGATCAAAGCAAAGTTCAAGAAGTAGCACAAGACGGGCGTCTGGGTGGCTCAGTTGGTTGGGCGACTGCCTTTGGCTCGGGTCATGATCCGGGAGTCCCAGGATCGAGTCCCACATCGGGCTCCCCGCTCCGACCCTCTTGTGCTCTCTCTCTCTCTCCTTCTCTCTCTCAAATAAATAAAATACTAAAAAAAACGAAGTAGCACAAGACTGCTCTTGAAGCTAGTCTTCTCGGGCTGTGAAGTGAGGCTGACTCTCTCAACCTTCTAAGAATAATGACTTCTGTCTCCTAAATCTTGCTCAAATTTCTCTCCATGGGGAAACTTAAAGCAGAAGCATACAGAAAAGGGGATCCTGGGAAATGTAGTTCTTAGCCTTAGGTGGTGGTGGTGGTTTGGTGCTGGGCGGACAGCAGACATTTTACCACCAATGATAAGGATGACATTTAAGCTGGAATCTGATGGCAGGAAGGAGTCAGCTTTTTGGGGTGTTAGGGAAGAACATTCCAGGCAGAGGGAAGAGTGAGCACAATGTTACTAAAGCTGGAAAGAGCTTCCCGTGTTTTCTAGAAATATCCAGGAGGCCAATGTGGCTGGAGATGAGTGAGAGAAGAGTAGAAGGAGAGGTGCTGGGGAGGAAGTGAGGCAAAGAGTCATGTGGGGTCCTACAGGCTACAATGGGCCCATTAGATGTCTATGTGCCTGGGTCCTGCAGATTAAGTGTTTGTGGTAGAAAGCTGAAGAAGCTGCATAGAAAGGGAGACTCTGTGAGACCAAGGACCCAGGCTTTTCTGCTTTAGTGTCAGGCAGTGGAGAGAGACACAGAGCAGGGACAAGGGTGTTCGTTGCAGAGTTGCCAGAAAACAACAGGGTTTTGTAGCATAGAGTGTGCAGAGAATGCAGTCCTATACGGAAGCTGGAGAAAAGACATTTGGAAGCATCTGGAGACAGTTACTTTGGAAAAGACATCAATGTTTTTACAGTTGAAAAGAGTCACCTTGTCGGAAGGGAGGTGCTCTGTAGTAGGTTTCAGTTGTCAACTGACAAATTCAGATACAAATGTGAGAACTCTCATCCAGAAATAATAGGATGAAAAAATAGAACAAAACTTTGAAAGGGGAGATGGAGGTCCAGTGAAATATGGGTTATTAAATATTAGGGTGGCCCCATGGTCCTCAAAGCCTGAATAAAAGCCATGGGGAACCTCAGGTTACATTCACTAAGCCCTTGCTTCAATGTGTTTAGAAAGTTAAAGGATATTCATTTCCCTTTGGGAATTCAGTGATTTCATTCCCACTAGATGTACATGCTTCACTGAAACAACAAGGTTGCTTGGAATTTTTATTCATCATAACTTCAAACCCAAAGTCTATAGTTTTAGATATTTCAAAAATTCTCCTAATAAAAATGCTAGCCAGAGTTCATCAGAAGCAGGTTGGTCTGTGCCCCATTGTAGCGACGTTTCTGGGATAACAAGATGGGTCCAGTGCCCTCATATGTCTCTCCTTCCCATTGTCTGAAACGCCATGACAGAGAGACACTTGGCCTGTGGTTACAATTGAATCACAGTTGCCCACCGTGATAACTGCTCATTAAGGCTCCCTGTTTCGGCTTCCTTACCTTTTCGGTCTCACTTCTGCAATCCCCTACCAGTGCTTGCTGAGATCACCTCCCAAATAAACCACTTGTATGCAAATCCTAGTCATTGCCATTTTCAGGGAAAGCCTAGCTAAAGCCAACAATCACAGCTGAATGTACTGAGGGTGCGCTAGGTGCCAGGTGCTACACAATTCTCATCTAATTGCTGAAACAACCCTAGGAGGTACATCTTTTATCATTATTATCCTCGTTTTACCCAGGAGGAAAACAAGGCACAGAAAAGTAATGTAGTTTGCTCATGGTCACCTAGCTAGAAAATGGCAGAGCCGGGAACGCACGGGACCCTCATTCCATTGCCATCCCCCTTTCACCAATTTCTGATCAATTTTGTTCCTTTTGGCATCCCATAGGAAAATATTTAATCTCTTTGTCATCCTACTTTCTAAAAATTGCTCCCCCCACACACTTCCTTCCTCATTATAATATATAATAATATACGGTGCTGTTTTTATAAAATTCCCCTAATCTGAGCACTTCTGTGGAAGCGTATATTACTACTGATGGTAATAACAGGCCACCAGCCTCACCAACATCTTCATGTTCTTCACATTTACCAAAGAATGCCTTGAGTGATGTATTTCCCCCTAAAGCTCTTGAAACTTGTCTGCCTTTATATGAGAGGCTGAGGCTTTGAGCCCAAGGCTTCTCTTTGGAGAGTGATGATTGTAAGGGGAGGAATATGTGTGATGCATTTAGATTGCAATGCCTGTGGGTCTTTACTGAGGTTCCTATTTTTGCTTTTTGGGTGCAGTCCCAAAAGAGCCCACTTTCCTTCACCCAGTTTGATTTCTTCTCTCACGACTCCTCCGGCAACACTGATCTGTTTGTCTGTCGTGGCAAAGTGATACCAGTCTGCCCCAGCACGGAGGCTAGAGGACTAGAGGTCGCATCTATGTTTATATGGCTGTGGATGCATCTCTCACTCCATCTTTCTCCCTGTGGGTGTGACTCAGACTTTGTTTCAGTGTCTACCTTGGGATTTGTTTCATTGTCCTGGAAACTCTCTTAAAGAAGCTTAATGTATATTCTTTATATAGATTCAGGTCTTAGAGATGGGCTCCATGGTTTCTCCCTCCTCTCTTCACATATATCATTCACTTCTGCTCTTTTTGTTTCTGTTTTGATCTCCTCTCCTTATGCCTGCTGCCTTTTCTCCTCATTCATCTGTTTATCCACCATAGGGACCTCGGTCCCCATATTTTTATGACCTCTCTGCTCAGCTTCCTACAACTAAATGAATTGGTTTCTGTGCTCTGCTTCTCAATTCTTGGGAGACAGACTATGATTTGCCATATGATTTGCCGCAGCTGGAGCCAAGAGACCATCCCTGCTACAACCAGTTGGTGGGGATGATATTTATTCAACAGGAGTTGCCTGTCTGAGAAGATTCTCTCCATGGCAGCAAAACTGACCTTCGTGTTGGCTACAATGTGTTTATTTTATATATATATTAGTTTATATATATATTAAATGCCAACACACTTCCCAAATTACACCATAAACATTATCTCATCTAATCCTCACAATCATCCTGAAATGTAGGTGTAATAATCACCATTTTACAGATGAAGAGTCTGAACGTCTGTGGCTTTCCCAGGGGGAGAGGGTCAGTGTTGGATCTGTAATAGAGTTTAGGACTCTATCTCCAATCCTGGTGCCCTTTCTCCATGGGCAAAGCTGATTGGGAGGACTAGTTTGAAAACCATTTTAAATGCAAGAAGCATATTTAGCAGATGTCACTGCTCTCCCATGAAGAGAGGGAGTGAAGCGCATGGAGTACATTTCTATTTTTTCACTCCATCAGGTCAGCTAACCAGAGGTGAAGCTTGCCTGCAGATGCATAACAATGTTTCAAGATGATGAGAAAGAAAGCCCTGCTGTTCTGGAGCAGAGATCCCTGGAGACGAGGCTCAAAGAGCAATGAGAAGAGAGTAAGTGAATCAAGAAGGCTCCAGAGCGAAGATGAGCACTAGAGCCAGGCATTTGGAGAGGAGCAGAGTGGCCTGGACGGGACTCAGGGGCCATTTGGGAACTGATTTCATGCAGCCTTAAATAAGACTAAGAAGCAAGAGTAGCCCTTCCCCCAAGGATCTATGGACGTTCCGGTTTTATTGAGATAATTGAAATGTCTGATGTTTCCTTTGCCACTTAAAGTTTTGGGATGCATTGTCCCCTCCCCTCAGCCTTCCCCTCTTGCCCTCTGTCTTACTCAGGAGCTGCTTGTAGACACTCTAGAGTTTTTCAATATATTTATGATACTTTGTATTCTTGCAACTTCTTTTTTTTTTTTTAAAGATTTTATTTATTTATTTGAGAGAGAGAGAGCACACACAAGCAGGTGTAGGGGCAGAAGGGGAGGGAGCAACAGACTTCCCGCTGAGCAGGGAGCCCAACTTGGGGCTCTGTCTCAGGACCCTGGGATCATGACCTGCACAGAAGGCAGACGCTCAACCAACTGAGCCACCCAGGTGCCCCTATTCTTGCAACTTCTTTGTCCCATTCCCAGGACACTAGGGAAGAAGCATTAGAGAAAAAGCACTAGCGTAGGAAAAATACACTAGTTCATGCAAAGTGTTAATTGCCAACAATGGCTTCATCTGCTGGCCAGCCAGGGATTTCTACAAATTCCCAGGTTTCCTTGTGACCTAGTGTCTCAACCGAAATGAATGATGCTTTGATGGAGACCAGCCCTGGCTGTCATTACCAGAATATGTGCATTCCCAATTTTCACACGAGTGAGGTTGACTTTTGGCTTATGTAGCTTCTGGCTCAATAAGCTCTAAATGAGTAAAGAGAAAGTTCTCTGGAAAGCATGTGAAGCATCATGCAGGAAAATATTGATGGAGTCAGGGGAATACTAATTTATTGAGCATCCACAATGAGCCAGGTACTCAATTGATCACCTCCCTGTACACATTCCCTATTCTTATCGTTTTATATTTTGGTCTTTTCTCCCCCTTATTAAAGATACATGTGCAAGGGAGAATATGGCTCTCAGGACTCCTGCAACATGACTGGGGGTTCTGGAAAGTGGAAGACTTCAAGATTTCTCTCCTGAGATGAGAAGTAAACAGCTGAGGGAGATAGGTAACAAAGCTTCCCTATAATGTTTGCAATTATATATATATATATTTTTTTATTGAACATAGCCCTTAGATTAAGATTAACAACAGTGACAACATAGCCCATTCACACATGACGAGCACGGTTTTAAGTCCTCTACTTATATAAGCTCATTTAACTGTGATAGCATCCCTGTGAGATACATATTATTTTACAAATGAGGACATTGATATAGAGAGGTTAAGTGACTGCCTCCACTATGTGTAACTGTTAAGTGGTGAAACCAGTTTTCATGCATAGTGAAGTCCTGGAGAATCCACATTTTTAACCACTGCACAAATATCAAAGGTCTGAAGCAAGTTAGATGCACATTGTGACAAGAGAGTCATATATACAGAGTGGGAAATCACCAAGAGGTCACACCAGTAGAATTCAGTTATGGTTCAAGTTTTGTGAATCAGTAGCTATGTGTCCTTGGGTGCTTCCTGCTCTGAGCCTCCATCTCCTCATTTGTCAAATGAACAAAAAGATAAGTCATTTCCTGTATTGCTTCATATTTATAGTCTAATTATTCTTGTCTCTATTCTTCCTCTGCCTTGGAAGTACATTAGGGATTCTAAGTAGTATACCCTATACTGCAGAATAAAATTTGGAAAAAATGAAAAGCATGGAATATTTTTTTTTCAAGTAGGCTCCACACCCAGCATGGAGCCCAATGTGGGACTTGAGCTCATGACTCTAAAATCAAGACCTGAGCTGAGATCGAGTCAGAGGCTCAACTGACTGAGCCACCCAGGCACCCCTGGAATATTTTCAAATAGAATAAAATATGTTTTGTCATCATCATCATATTAATCTGCCTTTATTGTTATTGGAGTAATTAGAGAATAATTGCACACAAAGAAAGCAAAATAATGAGACAATGAGAAGTTGGGATGCTTTCAGCTGTGTCAGAGGACATGTTTTGGCTCATGTAACTGGGAATCAAAGAAAGGAGGAACTTCTAGAATGCACTCTATGCCATACCTAATAGAATATCTTTGCTTAGGCCACAGCTGGTCACACTGGATCTTAAGATGGAGAGGACCACACCGGCTAGTTTTCAGGTGGGACTGGACACGCCAGAAAGACCAACCATGTGACCGAGGGTGGAGACTTTGGGTGACTGGGTTTCAGTTGACTTAGAGATTGAGTTTAACCACATAGTCATGCCTATGTCATGAAGCCTTCCCTGCCTCCCAAATCTAAACACTGGTGCTCAGGCATACTTCCTAGCCTGGCAATGCTCCATGCATATTGTCATGCATCAATACTGGGAGGGCAATGTGTTCTAAGGAGTAGCACCCAATCACTTGCATTTCTTTCCTTGGTATAACCAAGGCAGAATCTCAGGCATCCCCACTCCCAACTGATAGACTTGTGGTTCCTGGGAAGGTAGAGTAGGGCAGTAGACAATGCCTGAGTTTTGGAAACAAGCATTTGTAATTGAGCACTGATCCTGTCACTTAGCAACAGAATGTATTTGGAAAGTCATGTAATCAATCTCCATAAGGTTGATTTTTGTTTTTTGTTTTTTTTTAAATCTCTGAAGAGTACAAAAGGGGATCTATTGCAGGGTGATTAAAAAGATTTTGGGATAATGAATATGTCTAACATATAGTAAGCACTTATTATTTATTTATTTATATTTTTTAGAGGGGGGAAAAGAAGAGGGGAGGGGCCAAAGGAGAGAGACAGAGAGAATCTTAAGCCAACATGGGGCTCTGTCTCACAACCCAGAGATCATGACCTGAGCTGAAATCAAGAGTCGGACTTTTAACCAACTGAGCCACCCAGGTGCCCCAGTAAGCCCTTATTTTAATTAATATATTTTTGTCATTGTCATTATTCTTAGGATACAGATATTTGAGGGGCTTGAAATGAGGTCAGGGGTCATGGGAACTCGGTGCTCAGAAAAACTCAAAATATCTGGAACTCGTACTGGATTTAGTCTACTGAAATTCTGAGTCAAATAGACTTGTTTTAATTCATCTGTTGGCAGGTAGAATACGTTTTTGAGTAATTATTTCATTAACGATACGTAGTGGTATATTGTCTGATCTCTTGCATATTTATAACCTTTCCTCTTGTTTCTTTTAGATTTGATCAAAAACTTGAGTTGAAGTCACTGTTTTTCAAAATGTGGTAGTCTTTGCGGTCATGGTTTCATTTAGCGTTACAAAGAAGGCAAATGTCTGTCTGATTTCTGTTCCTTTGTATGTGTGTGAGTGTGTGTTGTGGATAATTCTACGTATCTGTGCCCACACCTGTCAGAATCTCTGAGGGATATTGTACTTATTTTTATTCAGTTTAATTTTGTTTTTGTCACAAATATGCAGTCTTTAATGCCTAACATCTCACGTTCTGGTAAGCACTCTAGAGTTTTCTTTTTTTCCCTAGTTTTATTGAGATGTAATTGACATACAGCACTGTCTAAGTTTAAGGTGTGTGGCATAACGAGTTGACTTAATAAACTGTGAAATGATTACCACAATAAGTTTAGTTAACAGAGGGATATTTTTAATGGAAAAAAATTGTTGATGTATGTCTAGGTGGTAGTTTCTTTTCATTACATTTTCTTTTTTTTGCAAAGTATTTCAATCTTCAAAATCAATTTTTCAGGTAAAAAAATTTCTATTATTCCTTTAATCATTGCTTCAGTGATGTCTCTCTATTTTATTCTTTTTAGATTTCTTTTACAACTTTATCAAATCCCCATACCTTTGTCGTCCATGTCCTTAACTTTCTGTAACCAGCAAAAACTTTTTATCCGCTTTCCCTGAGTTTGGGGGGAATTTCTAGTTGGTCTACAACTTTACAAATTAGAATTTCTTAAGTAACTAACTTGTTAGACAGCCTCTACTAATTTCATTACATTTTTTATTTGTGCTTTTTACCTCCGTGTCTGATATGGCTTGATAGAAACAGGTTCTGGTGACTTCTATTGTGAACACATAATATGGATGTTGTAAAGCCCTTCTTTGTTCCTTGTAGTAAATTTATTATTTTATAGGAAGACATTTGCTCTGAATTCCCATGGTGATCCCTTTCTTTTAAACTATTATATCTTTTTAACGTCTTACACTTTTTTTCTTAGTTGTTCCCTTTTGCAAAGGAATAGTTAGGCTTGTCAGGGATTGGGAAATGAGAAGCACTCTCAGACATGGGCACGAATAATTGTTTGCAATTTTTATGCCCAGATGACGGGTAAAGAGGACAGTATTTGGTTTCATTTTGCCACTTCAAAGATCCTTTAGCCTGGAGCGAATGGGGATAGAGTAGGAGCCCGAGCCAGAGTTGGAGAAGAGAGTTGGAGCCAGTTATACTTGGGAACTTTGCCCAGAATTTCTGTTTTGTGTTTGGCATGCAGTCAGGATTTTTCTGGGGCAGGGCCCCTGCTATTGTTTGGCAAAGCCACACTCTGTAAGATCTAACGGTATCATTGACCCTGCTCTTTAACGAGTGTGGCCATCAGGGTCAAGGTCAATTTTAACCAGGGTGAATGCCACTGCAGGGGCACTGTGTGGCTGGGCCTCCAGTAGGAGGGTGCTTTTGGCCTCACTGATGGGATGTAAATTTCTCTTTCTTGCTCCCCTCCCCCTCCCTGACGCGCCTGCCCCCTATTACCCGGCCTTCCTTCTTCTTTCCCACCCTCCTAGCCGCCGCTCCTGAGCTAGGCTTCTGGTCAGCACCTCCTTACATAAAAGCAGAAGGAATAAGACAGCTGAGAGAGAGGCAGCTGTAGGCACAGGGGAGTTTGCTTGACTGTTGAGTTGGTTTTATTTTAGGAATTTTCCTGGGTCTCCTCTTAGACTTTTGGTATTAGAAACTCCAGGGGAGGAGGTTGAAATCTGTATTTTTCAAAGTTTCCCAACCGATTGGAACGCAGCTGGCCCTTGGATCCCTGACAGTGATTTGCAAAATCTCAAGCCTGAGAGCAAGGCCTGAGAAAATGCAACCACGTGCCTTTCTAACACTTTCTGAGCACCTACTTGATGCAAATTGCTCTGCTTTGACTGTGCGTAGGATAGAGAGAAGTACGAGGGAGGAACGTACAACCTCACTAGGCAGAAAGAGTTCACATTTATCCAGCGCTTACCGCACCCCAGGCACTTCCCTTAGCGCTTTACACGCATTAGCTGGAATGATCCTCACGGTAACCTCAGGGTCTGCAAACTACTGTTTTCCTTCTTCCACCAACAGGGGAACACAGGCTTAAAGGGGGTTAAGGAGCTTGTCAGCGTCACACAGGTAGCAAGCGGTAGGTCTGGAACGTGAACATGCAAAGTTTGTCTCCAGGCTGCATTTTAACTAAGCTCTATGGCCTCCCCGAGAAGGAGATAAGGGGACAGCATCGTTTGTCTGTGGTTAGGCCAAGTGGGAGTTCAGGCTCTAAATATTATGTGTGTTCAGAGGGGCGATGTGCCACAGAGAAGGCCACGGGACTTGGGGGCTAGGGTCCACAGGCAGGGGGGCGGTGCGCGAGTCTCGGAGGAGTCGGGCTCTCGGCACAGGGGGTGTGGCGATGCACACTTGCCCCACGCCTGTGCCCTAAGCATGGGCCTCCCTCCTCCCCAGTTTCCCATTTGCAGCCATCGCGGATGGAGGCTCTACCCACCTGTGTTTGCGAGAAGCCTGAACGCTCCCTCGTCTGTTTTTAAGCCCTTTGCCTATGACGGAGTATGAATAACAAGATCGGAAACATTTCTATTATAACTTTAGAGGCCCTGTGTGCCATTTCAACGTCATTTTGTTGCTTTTCCTTTTCTCCCTTGGATAGTAAGATTGGCTACTGGCTCTGGTCTTTTCAAAGACGCATAAAAGGGCCATTTACTAGCTTTTGGGATAATTTATCCAAGTGGATTTTCAAATATTTTGTACAAACCTAATATAAAGAGCTTGTAAAAATGTAGCATAAATGCAACAGTCCCATTCAGGGGAAACTTCAGAAGGAAAAGATGTTTTCGGCGTTGGTTTCTTTTCTGTGATGTCACTGGGATTTGGTAATATGTTATGTCATTGTTATTACTAAGAATTTAGGGAGTGATTAACCAACTGCTCCGATTGTTTCGGTTGGCTTTACACAGAGAAAAGTAGAGAAACCCTCTCTGCTCCAAAGGGATACACTGTTTAAGATGAATTTAGGACCATGACCAGTGATATAAATATTCAATAAAACCAGAAAGGATGAAGCCCCTGTGACAAAGGCAGTGTATCATGGCATTCGGCGGATGTATAGTATGCTATAGTGTAGTATTTAATAATGCAGAGTTTGAAGCCAGCCCACCCGATTTCAAGTCCCCACACGTCATGCAGTTCTCTGATCTTACGTAGATCACTTACACTTTTAGTTTTGGGATCTGCAACATGGGGATGCTGAGTATAGCTCTCTCATAAAGCTGTTGTGCTTGTTAAATAAGTGTGCATAGAGCACATACTACAGTAAAGTTTTCATATTATTTATATAGATCATATATTCATATGTATAATATATATGATATCTGAAAAGAAAAATTAGCAACTAAATTACAATAAGTTCATTTCCTGAATGCTCATTATAAAAGCCTTGTGCTCGATCAAAGATATTACCACAAGAGAGTGAGTATTGGCTAAGCCTGGTTTCCCTGTGGTTAAAAGCAGAATAGGGAAATGGAAACATTTCTTATATATTGGTGGCTTTTATTTAACCAAGGGTTTATGACGTGCTTACCATCAGCCAGGCTCTGGTCAGAGGATTTTACAAATATTGACATATTTAATTGTTTAATTAAGTGGGTTGTTTTTATTCCCATTTTTCGGATGAGGAGACTGAGGTATTTAAGGACTCCAAATCACACAGCTTGTTAGTGGCAGATCTGGATTCAGATAGTCTTCTTGGCCAGTGCTGGGGTTACACTATGCTGCCTCTCTCAGTAGGTACAGGTTGGAGTCACAGAGTAGACTATTTTATCACCATACTTACATTCCATTGAATAGGAGTGTAAAAGGAACAACTTAAATGGGTTTCTTTACTTGCTTATCCCAGCTGACTCAGCCACCATTGGATACTTAACCCTAAGGAGGATATCAGATATGAGGCCTGAAGGAAATCCTAGGGGTGAGGGCCAAGAGATTGGTGGAATATATTTTAACTTTTCTACAATGGCAAACGTCTGGCCTCCCATTCACTAGCCCTCCTAACAACTCATGGATTCATACACTTAGGAAGCTGGAATGGGCCTTCGGACAAGCCTTCTCAAACCTGAAACTGCATATGATTTGTTCTGGGAACTTGGTAAAGATCCTGATTCTGTAGTTCTAGGTGGGATGAGAGTTGCTGCAAACAAGCTCCCAGGGGATGCTTCGGGTTCCTGGATCACAAGGCTTTGGAGTTCTTTGTGTCAACTCCTTTATTTTGCAAATGAAAACAATGAGGGGTACACAGGTCCAGAAGATTGCCTGTGGCCCCATGCATAGAGTGAGATATGTCAGAGAACACATCAAAGACAGACATCTAATATTTATGTCACTCAAAAGGGGCCTTCCCATTAATCCTTACAATATCTTCCTGAGCTTCTACTCTTCTACTTACAATAAAGTAAGATAAAGTACAGGGCAGAAGAATGATGACTGAATTTGAGCCTGTTCAGTAAGTCATGCCACACCTGGAGTGTAAGGTAAGCTTCATTCCCGCCCCGCGCCCCGCCCCTGTATCAGAGTCACCCTGTGTCATGTAGGTCAGACAACTAGGGACATCCATGCTCTCAGCATTAATGTGTGTTCTGGAGACGGATTCAGGCGTATCCTTGTAAACCCTGTTAGAACTGCCCTTTATCTCAAGAACTTCTTCTCTCCATTTCAGCAACTCAACTTAAAGACCATGGAGTAGAGTTTCAGCTTTGAAGGTCATATGATCTTTTTTGTTGAGGCAATTTGCCATGCTCCTCTCCGGTCTCATGGACCTTTGAAGAAAGCACCACTGATGTGACGTTCTTGTGTTTTTACCTCCGACACTTGCCCAGGGATGGGTTCATTTCACCTATTTACTTATTTCTACCTCCTCTGATTCCATAGAGGATTTAAGACCATTTAAAATTATCTTAGCAGGGGTCTTAGTCAGTTGCCCTAGAATTTGTCTTGTCAGAGCAATAGTGGCTCTTTCAGTTGCTGAGCCTCTGCTCTGGGCCAGGGTCTCAGTGTACCTCCTTGAATCCATACACTAATCTGATTCAGTTCAAAACTATGAAGATGAGAAAAGTAGGGCCCAGGCAGTTTCAGTGACATTCCCGGGGCCAAATGGTAAAGAAAATGGCATTGCCAAGATTCAAACTCGGATCAGCCAGATTTCAAAGCATTGTACCTTGCTTTGCAACTCTTGGATAAATGCAGCCTAGTCTTCTGGAAACCTCCGGGACAGATTTTTTTTTTCCGGGGTGTGGGGTTGCTGTTGTTTTTGTTGTTGGACTTAAGATCGGCCCTGGGCAAAATAACAAAGAAGGCAAGCTTCCCCCATCTCTTTCTCTTGTTCTCCTAGTCCTCCAGGAACCAGAGTCCTTGTGCTATTTCTCCAAAGACCAGCAACAGTCTTTTCTTTCATCTTCAGTACCTCATTTTTTTCTCAGCTAGCTCTCACTTTAAAAGCAATATCTGCTTCCATTTATTCGCAGAGAGAATTTTAAGTAGAGCTTTTTGAAGATAATGGAGTGCAACCCCCAAGATTCTCTAGTTGAGGGGTTTGGGCATTCACTGGAGAAGATTGACTTAAGGATCTTCTGGCCCCTTTAAATCCTACTTTGTAGTTGTCTACCTACTTTCTCTACATCGGGGTTTCCCAACCATGGCACTATTGATAATTTTGGCCAGTAATTCTCTGTCGTGGGGGAATCTGTCTCTAGACATTGCCAAATGTCCCCCAGGGGAGGGGGGCAGTGGGCAAAATCGACCCCAGTTGAAGACCACTGGTCCTCACAAAAGTTAAGTTCTGCTAAAAGTGATGATATATAAGCAGCTTTTTGTCTCTTAGGAACAGAACCCACTTCTAACAGACTTCAGACTCTGTGTCTATAATTTGGTAAGCCTACGACTTCCTGAAACATAGATGTTGAAAAGTAAATAAAATTTTTTCCTCAGTTGTTAAGAGGCGTGACTTCTCATTCCTACTTCCCTATAAACATTATTTCTGCTTTTAAAAATATAACACACTGTAGTGGATAATAGCACAGTCAGTGCTGAAAACAGATCAGAGCTTAAACTTCAACTCTATTTACTGCCTATATAAACTTGGGCAAAATGAACTTTTGTGCATCTCAGTTTTCTAATTTGTAACACGGGACTCTTTTTTTTTTATAGGACAACAACTTCTCTACTTGTCATGCTTCTATAAAAGG
Organism: Callorhinus ursinus; assembly: GCF_003265705.2. Classification (NCBI taxonomy): domain Eukaryota; kingdom Metazoa; phylum Chordata; class Mammalia; order Carnivora; family Otariidae; genus Callorhinus; species Callorhinus ursinus. Next base: position 317,548 of record NW_027397090.1, on the reverse strand, counting down.
GGTATGATTGGGCGCCTGGGTGGCTCAGTTGGTTAAGCGACTGCCTTCGGCTCAGGTCATGATCCTGGAGTCCCGGGATCGAGTCCCACATCGGGCTCCCTGCTCAGCAGGGAGTCTGCTTCTCCCTCTGACCCGCTTCCCTCTCGTGCTTTCTATCTCTCATTCTCTCTCTCTCTCAAATAAATAAATAAAATCTTTAAAAAAAAAAAAAGGGGTATGATTTCTGTTCTACTTCGCAGAGAGGAGAAATTGTCAGATTGCAGAGTGAACACTTTTCACTTCTCCCTGCCCCTCACTCCTGCCTTTCCAGGGATGAAAGAGCCGCTTGACAAATTGGGTGATGGAACTGAGCATGTCCCGCTCAAAGCCTTTTCTCTACACATCTGCCTATATGCCAGTCTCCATCCTCAGCTGCCCCTGTGGTTTTCCTGCTGGTGGCCAGGTATGACTTGGGGTCAAGTATTAGGGAAGCTGTTGAAGACTCCTATGGCAGCTCTGCTCCTCAATCCAGCTGAAAAGCTGACATTTTGGTGTGAATCTGCTCCCTTTGCTGGTTCCACAATCAGGTTGTGAGGAAAACGTTCTCCATGGCTCCACAAATCTCAGCAGCACTACCCAGAACTCCTCAGAGGGAGTGACATTGAGTGAATGAATGGATAAATAGAAATCACCTAACCTGGTGTCTGTTGCATGGCAGATATTCCTTAGTTACTTCCCATTTTTTAAAAATTTTTATGATGTCTTGCTTTCTTTTGAACAAACAAATTCTTCTTAAACCTACACACCCTCTTAGTTTTGTCTAGTTCACCGGCCATGCCCAAGGAGGAACAATGCCTATGGCAGGAAAGGACTTAGATCTTCATGGCAGTGTGGAAGCAAGGAACCTCATTATTTCATTTAGGAAGTAGTGGCCTGAATGAACTTCACAGTGTATCCTTAGAGTGGGATGTGCTTGGCTTTAATCTTTAAACTTAACTTCCTATTCCTCAGAACCAGAAGTTTCTCTGAGAAAAGTTTCTCAGGATTGTTTTTCTGAATTTCTTTCCTCCTGTTTTTCTCTTTTTTTCGTATTAATCCTCTCTCTTGTTCTTGCTCTTGCTCACTTTCCTCCTCTTCCCTCTTTTATTTCCTTCCCTCCCTTCATTTTTATTTTTGCAAGTTGAAAGGCAAGTGGCATCGGAGTGTCTTATTGCTGGTTCCCAAAAATTTGGGGCAGGGAGTTAATAATTTCTTCATCTTGAGTCGCCTCAATTGTGGGAAAACAGATCAGATTGACATCTCCTCATTTATGGGAAGGGAGAGGTTCCTGCGTGATTTGCAGCCCACTTCCCTGAATGTGGAGCTCCCTGTGTGCTTATCATGGGCAGCGTCCATCCAGCAACGTACGGAAGAGTCCTTGCACTGATGAGACAGTAGGACACTAGGTTTCTAGGCCAGAGGAGGTGGACAGCACAAGGAGAAGGGTAAAATGTGAATGCTACCAATTCTCCTCTCCCCTCCCCATCCCACTGTTTCTGGAGAATGAAGCCAGTGCGGCCTGAAGTCAAGAAACACACACTGAACCCCTAACATGCTTGTCACCGATCAGCAAACACCTTCTTCCCCCGACTTGGAGCGTGGATACTCCTGTGACTAATTTACCACATCTTTTTGTAATAACAAGGGATTTTTTAAGGTGTTTATCCCATCTACAGCTTTTTAAAGCAGCATGTTCCATTTAAATAATTACCTAGTCATTTAGTTAATGCATTCTTTTTTAAACTTGACTAACTACAGCGTATGTGGTTTTGATGGAAAAAAAGCCCCCTTTATGTAATAGCACTGTTTTTTTCCCCTGCAAAATAAATGCAACACAATTATTTTACTGCAGAGAAATTAGCTCATTTGCAAATGCCACCTCAGAACACAAGAAGAATGGCATTTATTGAAGCACTAATAAAGGCACCATGTTAGAATAATTTTATGCTGACGGGCCCACAATCACTCAATATTTTAAGAGCTGTCATCACACCAGCATGAGCTGCATGCAAAAGTACAAATTTATGCTGTGACATCATGGCATGGAGAGTATAATTGGAATAAAATTACCCAGCTTCTCTCTGGCATTGGCTGGTGTTTCCGAGCCCTTCACTGCCCACCCAGAGTGGATTTTTGGTTTCGCACCAGCAGCCGCACATCCTGTGAACGCAGGATGATGATGCACCAGGCTCGCTCTGGTGAGTCCTTCAGGTTTTTCGGAGGACACTTTTCAGTAGGTACTCAGTGACCTGTGCTGTTGCCGAACAGAGAACTGCACAGACCTAGAAAGCTGAAAGAATCACAGATCAGCCAAAGTCACTCTTTAGATATGGGTAATTAAGCAAACAGCCCCCACACAATGGCTGAAGACCTCATAGCATCAGTCTTAGGAGTTAATAAATTCCAGTCATGGCCTGTGGTTAAACGTGAAGCTTGAACAAATGAGAACTTCTGCATGAAAATCGGGGCTTTGAGATTCAACCTTAGGACTTTCTACCGCTGGCTTTCTTCTTATTGGAGCTGGGAGTGGGGGAGGTGAGATGATGGCACACACTCACCTTTCATGTTTAGACATGACACCCCACTTGAAATCTTGCATCTCCTCACCGCCTCTTGGGCATAATCAGACACGTTCCACGCCACGGAAGGAAGTGTTATGGTGCCCCTGCAGATCGGGGGGAGCTCCAGGCATGGGTGAGTGTGTTTAGGCACCAGGGTGTGCCTGTCTGTCAAGGGATTTGCGAGGGAGGGGACGGTGGGCATACCGCCCTTTGTGGAGCGCCCTTCCCCTCAGTGGTGCTCCATGCATGCAGCCGGGCGAGCTTTGTCTGCAGCCCTCCAACTCGGACTGCTGAATGAGTGTCTTTAGTGAGCTTGATGAGATAGTTAATTTGGATGTAAGAGAGGAAATGTTGTAATTAACGGCCCGATAATTGGTAAACATAACACATTCATGGGAGTGGATGACAGAATATAGCGGTGGCTTAATTGGAGAATACAGATGATGTGTGCACTTAGGCTATCGCTGCATGATAGATTTTATGGTGGGCACAATAATGCTCCCCCCATAATGTCCACATTCTAACCCCCAGAATCTGTAAAGACGTTAGCTCATAGGGAAAAGGGACTTTGTGCATGTGACTTATTTAAGAGTCTTGAGATGGGGAGAATATTCTGGATTATCCACGTGGACCCAATGTACTCACAAGAGTGCTGGTAAGTGAAAGAGGGAGGTAGGGGGTCCAAGTGTCAGAGGAGAAGGTGTGACGGCAGAAGCAGGGTTGAAGTGTTGAGATCACTGGCTTTGAAGATGCAGGGAGAGACCTTGAGCCAAGGAATGGGTGCAGCCCCTAGGAGCTGGAAAAAGCAAGGACCCAGATATTCCCTGGAACTTCTAGAGGGAATTCAGGCTGCTTGACGTTAGCCCTGTGAGACCCATTGTGGACTTGAGCCTCCAAAACCCTAAGACAATAAGTCTGTGTTGTTTTAAGCTGCTAAATTTGAGGTAATTTGTTACAGAAATAATAGGAAATGGACAGTCTCTTATTTATAAGTACCTTAAATGCAGTGAAATTATTTAGTTTTTGGTGTCTGATGAGTTTTGGGTTGTCATATGAATGAAAGCATGGTGGCTAAAACACTATACTTTCCAGACAAATTAGTTTAAAAGAAGGAAAAAAAAAAAGGACTCCTTCATTTGGAAAAGAGTTTTTATTAAAAAAGGTAAGTAGACATAGTGTGATAATAACGAATAGTGAGAAAATACCAGGCTTTGGAATCAAGTGGATCAGGGTTTTTGTACGATGCTGCGGGTTTTGGGTAAGTCTCCTAACCCCTGAGCATTTGATGCCTCACTTGTCAATCGGGGATGATAATAATTTCTTCGTAGAGCTGTTGTACTTAAAATTCCTAGTGGTGTGTGGTATGTAATAGGCAGTTTAATCGATATGAATGTCTTCTCTTGCTTTATCTATGTTTAAGAGTGTATAGGTGGGGCAATTTTAAACATGGCTGCAAACTCTTTGACAGTTATCTTCAAGAAGCAGTGTCTGTTGTCTACTCTTTTTGAACCTAGGTAGGCTTGTGACGCTTTGGCCAATGGAGCAATGGAGTATGGAAGAAATGACACCATGTGACTTCCAAGTCTAGATCAGGAAAGGCTTTGTTTGCTGAAACACTCACTCTTGCTGTTCTGGCCACCAGGTACAAAGCAACCACTGCAATGTTTCCATGCTCCAGGATAGGCACGTGTAGACACTTCAGTTGACAGTCCCATGCAAGCCCAGCTTTTGTGTCATTCCATCTCAGGCACCAGATGTGCAAGTGAAGATGCCTCCACATGATTCCAGATCCAGCTGTTCCAGGCACTCAAAGCCACTTGTCTTGCCACATGAGACCCCGGATGTCATGGAGCAGAAGACTTATCCCACTGTGCCCAGTACACATTGCTGACTCACAGAATCCATGAGCAGAATAAAATGGTTGTTGCTTCATGCCAAGATGGGCTGATTGCTTATGCTACAATAGAATCCTGGAGCAACAAATTAGTGACCACTGTTGGTGACAAAGACAAGGCAGAAGAGTGTGGTGCTAACCCATAGCCCATCGCAGATCAACAAGTCAGAAATAAAACATAGACAAATGTACTTCTATAGTTATTGCAGTCTTTTTGTAAAAAGTAAAGATGACTGTATATGCTTATGTTTCTCTTAATTGCCGTGTACTTAAAACAGTCTCTTCCTTCTCATTCTTCTAAAGTAAGAAAGGAGCCATGTCTTTAAAAACATCAGAGAGGATGCCCTTGGGATCTTCTGTGTCTATCCCTGACTCATCAGCAGATAATTGTTCAAAAATACATATCTGAATTGCAAAACTAGCTCTAACGTTAAGGAGACAACATCCCAGTTTGTCCAGATGATTAATTAACAAATCTTGGATTCCCTACTCTTCTCTGTGATGGCTTCTTTATTTGTGTATTACTGTTATCTTCCTCCTGTTTCAGGTTTGACATACAATATTAATCATATGCTAGACATACAAACAAAGGGACTGCAGCTAGATCATATCAATAGGATCACGGTATTTGTGTTACACAGAACCTAATCTCCTTCCTCCATTTTTGGATGACTTGGCATGGTCTCACGGATCAGCTTCTTGCAGGATTTCCAGCGGGCACAGAAATGGGAAGCTCGCCCAGACTTCACAGTTTGGCAAATGTAATGAGCTAGACCTTACAATGGTTGCATGTATTTTCATGGACTCCCCCCACATTCCGTTTTGATTTAAACACATATGTTCATTATTTTTGAAGTACATGCATATGCTTGAATATTTATTTGGAAATAAACAAAATCATTTTCATCACAATTATTTTTTAAAAGCTAAGGCTAAAGTAACACAAAGATATCAGTACTGCAGATTATGCACACAGAATAAATGGCTAACTGAAAGTTTTGACAGGTTTACAATATCTTACAAAAGGAATGGTTGCCTTTCTTGATTTACTGTGTATCTGAAATAATGAAGTGAAGGAGGAAAATGAGTTAAATTTCTCACCTTATTTGTTGGGTCTTCATATTATCACCTTACCTTGCCCTGCCTCAGATTCATTTGGGAAATTAGGAATTGTAAAATGCCATGGACTTTCAGCACTATCATGATCTGAATGTGATGAAGAGTGAATCACAAATGGAGAAGTATAGTTCTTGGGAATATTTGCATATTTTCGGGAACTAGCATGATAAAGCGTATACTGCTCAAAGCATATTTAGGCTGCCCACAGGTGGCGTTATCTTCCTTTAAAGGTTTATTTATTTATTGAGAGAGAGAGAAAGATAAAGAGAGAGGAGGGCAGAGGGAAAGAATCTAAGCAGACTTCCCACTGAGCATGGAGCTGACTTGGGCTTGATCTCAGGATACTGAGATCATGACCAGAGCTGAAATCAAGAGTTGGATGCTCAACCATGAGCCATCCAGGCGCCCCAGGGTTATCTTCCTTTAAACTAAGATGTTCAACACATCTTAGCAATAAAATCTCATTCTCTTTTCATGGCCATTGCATTTGCCTGCTGCTTCTTCCGGGGCTCCTCATGCTACCGGTGGCTTTAGTTAATGTTCCTCTTACTACGAATGTGGCTTTCTGAAAAGCTGAAGTCTTCTGAGTCATGTTTCTTTTGCTGTCAAATAGGTTTTCTTTGTTGGATGATGATAGCGTCTTTAAGTCATTACTTCTTGGCAGCAAAACTCTTTCCATGTTCATACAAGTAATTTGTAAGACCTAAATTTCTGGACCAGATTATATTTGGGAAACATGATCTGGGCAATCCCCAATCTGAAGTTTATACAATTTGATGGGCTTTCTGTAAGGAAAATAATACAAAATTCTAGATAAAAGTAGGTAAGAAAATGAATGTGTATTTAGAGTGAGAAAAGAAATCACGACAAATTATTGAAGCCTAAGAGATTCAGGCGCTTTTCTTTTGATGTCCTTTTTTTTTTTAAAGATTTATTTATTTATTTGAGAGAGTGAGAATGAGAGAGAGAGAGAGAGTACATGAGAGGGGGGAGGGTTAGAGGGAGAAGCAGGCTCCTTGCTGAGCAGGGAACCTGATGCGGGACTCGATCCTGGGACTACAGGATCATGACCTGAGCCGAAGGCAGACGCCTAACCAACTGAGCCACCCAGGTGCCCCTTTTGATGTCCTTTTAAGCAGTTGGCCAGAAATGACTTCATGGAAGTGGTTCCTCGGACATCCTGGCTTCCCCTGCCACCTAGAACATTCTATAACTCCCAGTGGCTCGTGACAGTCTCAGAGTTGAGTGTTAAGAGATGCCCTGTAGCTTAAACTCATTGACCTCAGGGTAGATTTTCCTCTGGTTCAGTGACTGAATGAACTTTGCCGACAGGAAACAAAGCTTTTGGGCACTAACCTGGCAAGTGGCACAGTTGCAACCACCTCATATGCACTGACTCATTCTCTCAGCAATAGGTTATTTTTTTTTTTGGAAAGATTTTATTTATTTATTTGAGAGAGAGAATCAGAGAGAGAGAGAGCATGAGAGGGGGGAGGGTCCGAGGGAGAAGAAGACTTCCTGCTTAGCAGGGACCCTGATGCGGGACTCAATCCCGGGACTCCAGGATCATGACCTGAGCCGAAGGCAGTTGCTTAACCAACTGAGCCACCCAGGCATCCCAGCAATAGGTTTTGATTGTCCGGACCCAGAAGCCAGAGAGGTGGAAAGGGGAGGTTTCCCTATGTATAATTGTATCATTTCATTTATATAATTTGTAACATATAAATACAATATTATTTATAGACTATTTTTAGCTCCTATTCACAGATGAGGAAAAATTCCATAAATCCTTGCAGGCAAATGTGTGGCAATGCTATATAGACTTCATTAAAATACTCAGAGAAATATTAATATCCCAAAGAATGACATTCTTATCAAGTAATAAATTCTGACTCAAAAGTAAGTATGCTACTGAAAATTACTGTTATTATTTTTTTAATTTAAGAATTCACAGTCAAGAACCATGAGAGATGATGGGACTCTGAAAAACAAACTGAAGGTTCTAGAGGGGAGGGGGTGGGGGGATGGATTAGCCTGGTGATGGGTATTAAAGAGGGCACGTTCTGCGTGGAGCACTGGGTGTTATGCACAAACAAGGAATCATGGAACACTACATCAAAAACTAATGATGTAATGTATGGTGATTAACATAACACTAAAAAATTTTAAAGAAAAAAATACCTTTAGCAGCTAAAAAAAAAAGAATTCACAGGCAATTCTACCTTGTTGAATTGAAGAAAGGGTTTCTTGTTTGGGGATTTTGCTCTCTTAGGTTACTCAATACTGTGAGATCAATAGTATCAGAAAAGGAAAACATTTTCAAGGATATTTAGTCAATAATTTTTTAGAAGGGTTAGTAACAAATATTAAGTATTTTATTTAATTAAGTTTCATAATTTGTAAATATTTCTCCCCCCACAAATGATAGGAGATTATCAGGGTGTTTTTTTGTTTGTTTGTTTTGTTTTTTTTATCAGGGTGTTTAATATATCTGTGAAGCCTGGCATAATAGCATTCAAATTGGAAGACATCTTTTAGTTTAACATATGTATTAAAACTTCCTAAAGTAATTCTTTTCAACATCTTCTGAATAGTAAATCAAATGAGAGACAAATATAGATTTAACATGGCCAGATTTCAGCTCACAGTGAATGTTCACAATTAAGCTCAGAATCATAATGAAAATACAGTGGGAACTGTGAATTCCAAGTGTGGAATGTCAGCTCTGAAATGGACCAGGTAGCGAGTGAGCCCACAAACAATACTCTGTTGTGACAGATGTTTGCCTAGTACTTTCTCTATGAGTCTGACTCACCGGGGTTGTTAATTATTTTAACGATTCCATTACATCTTGTATTTGTTTAAACTTTTTAGAAGAAATTAATCCTAGATGATGTATCAGTCAGGGTCCCAGAAGGAAAAGGCTTCACTCAGATGGCTTAAACAAGGGAACCTGAAGAATGAGATTGCGTACAGAGCTGGAGGAAGGGGTTGGCACACACACTGAATAATGGAGGGCACCCCAGAGGGTAGCAGCAGCTAGAAGCCAAAGCTTTTACCTCTAAAGCCTGAAGGGCAAAGGGTGGGAAGAATGTTACCCGAAGCCAATGACCCTTGATATCATCATGAAGAGGGGCCCACCCAGGAGTAGCCATAGTAAAACAATGCTGGCAGAGAATGGCCCAGAAGCAGGAAGGGCAGGGGAGTAATACCCCAACCTCTCTTTTCTCTCTTTCTCCAGTTTCTTGCCCGTGCCTTCTGTTGACCTAAAACAATCAGAAGGCAGCTGGAAAAGCAGAACCACAGTGATGCAGAGCCCTGGAGCACACAGTAGGAAAGAGAAGGGCAGAGGAGGTGTGGGTAGGGAAAAATGGAGAAGAGAAACCATGACTTCAATTGGTCCTCAGTTTGAAATGGTGAGTTATCAGGGCAAATATCGTTATTCCCATTTTATCAAGGACGAAGTAGCTTACATAGAGTATGATCTATCAGGTGTAAGAAGTGATCTTAAATAATGTTTTATTGCCTGAGCCTAGTAGAATGCTCACATGTTGTAGGCACTTGATAAATATTTGTTGAATGAATTGTGTATTGATTGATTACTGTATTTTGTGAAGGCATCGCAATTGGATTTTATACTCTTAGATGATTTATACTTAAGCTAGACCAGCTCCCAAAACCAATTTGGCCAATCACTCCTTTAAAAATTTTTATAACAAATGGGAAAAATTTTAAACTAGATAGCTTAAAAAATTATTTTTCATATAAACCTTCAATTAAGAAATTTGTAATACTCAACTAGTTATTTCTGTATCAATTAAGCATTGGCTCCTAGGTATGCCTGACTATAGAATAAATGACTTTGATACATTGGGACAAAATCAATGTATGTAAATTGAATCAAAGTTTAAACACTCTAATAGGAACCAGATATCCAAAGAATGATATTTTATATTGTTTTGTAAAGCAAATAATCTCTGCACATTATTGGGTTTGTAAACCTGAATGTTCAATTATTGGTTTGGTCAAAAATAGATATGTCTACAGCTTGGGGTCAGATCCAAGCTTTGAGGGACCTGAAGTTTATAAATTGGGGAAGGGGGGTCCTTTTTTAAAAAAAAAAAAGCCTTACAACTCAAAATTGTTCGGTTTTCTTCCAGACCATGAGTGAATTGCTCTAAAGATGTTAAAGTTTCATTCACTTTATAGCAAATGTGTCTGTACTTTTTTTTATTATGTTATGTTACTCACCATACATTACATCGTTAGCTTTTGATGTAGTGTTCCATGATTCATTGTGTATAACACCCAGTACTCCATTCAATACTTGCCCTCTTTAATACCCATCACCAGGCTAACCCATCCCCCCACCCCCTCCCCTCTAGAACCCTCAGTTTGTTTCTCAGAGTCCATAGTCTCTCATGGTTCATCTCCCCCTCTGATTCCCCCCCTTCACTTTTCCCTTCCTACTACCTTCTTTTTTTTATCGTATAATGTATTATTCGTTTCAGAGGTACAGGTCTGTGATTCAACAGTCTTACACAATTCACAGCGCTCACCATAGCACATACCCTCCCCAGTGTCCGTCACCCAGCCACCCCATCCCTCCCACCCCCCACCACTCCAGTAACCCTCAGTTTGTGTCCTGAGATTAAGAATTCCTCATATCAGTGAGGTCATATGATACATGTCTTTCTCTGATTGACTTATTTCACTCAGCATAACACCCTCCAGTTCCATCCCCGTCGTTGCAAATGGCAAGATCTCATACCTTTTGATGGCTGCATAATACTCCATTGTGTATATATATATATATATATATATATATGTATATATATACACATACCACTTCTTCTTTTAATGCTTACTTGCTGTTTACCGGCTATAGGGTAGGTAGGCTCTATTGACCTAAGATAATTTGTCGTCAAAATTTCATGGTTCTTTTAATTAGATAAGAGTAGATAAGTTTAGATGAGGTTAAATAAGACCCCTGAAAAATTTGTGGTGCATGGGTTTAGCTCTTCCCCCACAACACCACTCCCCGGTACGATGAAAGCGAGTCTCAGACCACCTTTAGTCACATACATAGTTATTAAACAAACATTTACCAGCAAAGGAGGAAACAAAAACTAGCACAGGACTAATAGGACGTGAGTGAGACCCATTCCTAGGGCATATAACTTAAGAGGGTACCCAAAAGTAGTCAAGATAAATAATATTTGAATATATTGTTTTTCAAAATCAAAATTAATGCAACAGAGCCATGATGAAAAAAGCAAATGTTTAAAATAAAGATGGAGTCAATATTACTGGTTTTTCCTTTTGCATTTGTCTCTAGTATGGTTCTGCAGAGCACTGTAGAGGGTTTTATACAACCTCTTCTGTGAGCCTGAAGCACGAGCTTCCCTTGCATGAACGGTCCTCTCTAGGCTGACTCAGCATTCCAGAGGCAGGATTCTACTTTCCAGGTGGTGTGAGACCATTAGAAATTCTCCTGGGTACCAGAGTGACCGGGCCTGAAGCTTGGACGTCATTCTCTAGGATTATGCAAGAGGTTAGGAAGTGCTTTGAATGTATTTTTTAGCTAATCCACATACCTTGCATACCTTGAGAACTTATTGCCCTTGTTCACTATGCTGATTTCACAATTAAACACCTATACCCGATCTTCATGGTACAGCTGGGCTTGTGGTGGTCCCTTTTGGAATGTGGCTTTTGCTCATCATAGTGCTATCTGACCTCGCCATCAGGGGGTTCTTGAGTGGCTACCCTTTCTAAATTCCTGATTAGCTCTTAGGCTTTGGCTCGCCCCGTGACACACCACGTCTCTATTTGCTCAAGTATCTTAAAGTAACTCAGAGGCATTTGGGCACTAGAAGACAGAGGGGCCCACGGCAAAGCCCCCGCCCTCACAGAGAGAGCCTTCAGTGGGAAAGGGAGACAGACAATAAATAAGCAAACATAAGTATATGTTATAATACCATCATATCAGGCATGGATAAATGCCATAAAGGAAAATGAAGCCGTAGGAAGGGCTAGAGCCTGATGAAAGGCGTTATTTCATTTAGGGGCCAGGCGGTCTTCTAAGACAAATGACATTTGAGCCAGGACCCGAGTGAAGCAAAGCAGAAGAAGCAGGAGCTGTGCAAGTATCTGGAGTGGGAGACTGTTTCCTGCAAACGAAATAGCGAGCACACAGGTAACATGTCAGGAAAATGACCACACTCCACTCATGTTGTAAAAGACTGAAATAAAAAAATAAAGCAATAAAGTAAAAGTCTTCTCTACCCATAGTCCTCAGGGAGAGCCACTCATAGCAGTTTATTGTGCTTCCTTCCAGATGTTCTTCTATGCATAGGAAACCTTATATCCTTCTTTGCTTCCTCTTTCCCCCATTTTTTTTTCACCCATCTCTCTTTCTTTAAAAATAACCACACCGGGGGGGGGGGGGGGGCACCTGGGTGTCTCAGTCGGTTGAGCGTCTGACTCTTGATTTCGGCTCAGGTCATGATCTCAGGGTTCTGAGATCAAGCCCTACCTTGTGCTCTGCGCTGAGCATAGAGCCTGCTTAGGATTCCCTCTCCCTCTCCCTGTGCCCCTCCCCCCTCAAAAAAATAACCATACTGTACACACTTCCTTAGTATTTCTTTAATGCTTTCCATTTTAGCACACTGGTAGAGTAACCTCCTTCTTCATTTTATGGTGCCATATGTGTTTCATGGAATGGATATACCAAGAAGAATTCTACCAGTCTTTGGTAAATGAACTTTGTGTGAGTTTCTTTTTTTTTGCAATTAAAATAATACTGTGATAAAGACCCTGGTATATGCTTTGTGTGTGTGTGTGTGTGTGTGTGTGTGTGTGTGTGTAATTATACCAGTGCAAGTATTTCTTGCAAATCCTCAAGTCTGAGTTATAGGTCAAATGATATGCACTTTTCTGATTATAATACACATTGCTGAAGTGCCCTATGAAAAGGTTATACTAATTTATATTCCTGCTACTCTTTATGAGAGTTCCTGTTTTCTGATACTCTCACTAGCATTAAAGTATTAACAATCATTTATATCTTCACCAGTTGATAAACAAAAATTATGTCTCCTTATTAGGTTTTGGCTCACCCTGTGACACATCATGTCTTTGCATTTCTTTTCTTTTTGGTGAGGATGAATATTTCTTTCTATAGTTATGGGCCATTGACTAAGGCAAGGGTACTAACAGTAATTGAGGATTGAAATCCTTACCTATTAGCAGTCTAACTTCAAGGGCTGCCACTAGCACATACTATGTCTTAATGAGAATGATATCCTTTCCTTATGACACTTTCCTGCCATCTACTAGAAAATTGCCATTATAAGTAAACAAATAAATCCATGATGACTATTGTGTGAATGGTCGATGATGACCTGTAGAGTCGTGCAGTGCTCAACCTGCACTTCTGTATGGGACAGCTCAGCTTATATCCCGGCTTAGCTTCTGAGTCTTAATCAAGATAACTGTTGGCATCTTGACCTCTAGCTTTCATTCACTGTGAGTTAACTCTCTGACTAAATCTAAGACACGGCCCCGTTTTCTCTTTCTGAGAAAGAGTATATTCCTTGGGCAGTCTTAGTGCTCTCTTTCTGGCTCATTTAATCTGTCTGCAAACTTGACTCTTTCAGTGATCTGGTTGGTGCCCTTTTGCCACCTTCTTGACAGAAAGAAGTAATTCACATTTTCCTACAGAAGCCCGTGATTTAGGGTCATAACCCCATCAGCTTTCCTAAATGCCGAGGAGACACACTGTGATCATGTAGCCCATTTCTCTTTAGAAACACATACCATTTTCTTCCTTTTTAGAATATAGGTGTCCCTCTAGGCTTGTGGCACAATACATAGGACAGTTAAGATTGATTGGGTGCTTACTAAAGACCGGGCACCTTTCTCAGCTCTTTACACGTGTGAATTTACTTTATCATTTTAACCACTAAGTGAATTAGATATTAGTTACCAATAGTATCACTATTATCCCATTACTATTACAACTACTCTGAGTATTTTCAGAGGCAGGAGGATAAGGAAGAGATGGTAGAGAAAAGGAAGCAAAATCGAGCAAATGTAAACTTAGGATTTAGGGCAAACATCCCATTCTCATCTTTTCAATAAGGGAGGGCACTGAGTTTACCTACTCAGAAATATAATAGAGGAGTTTAATGCCGTTGGGCAAACTCTACAACAACTCAACCCGCAAGAGGCTGGAGATCATTCAAGCCCTTTAGCTTTAGAATAAACTGATGAGGCTCACAGAAGGCTGTATCCTCAGGAAGTAGGTCCCTGTTGACCTTCCTTTAAAAGCGTACAAAGTTCATGGTTCCCCATGATCCGCTGAGCAAATGTCACATGCCTCTGATACAACTCACAGTCCGATGAAAAAGCAAGCAGGGGACTCTATTTGAAAATACCCAGATGAAAGTGTGTGTGTATATGTGTGGTGGGGCCTGGAGAAAAGTTGAGGGACACAGTATACCCAGTAAGACATACTAGCATTGGGGGACTACAAGTAGCCTTGGAAATCATAGCTGAAGCCTCCTATTTCTAAGACTTGGAAACTGAAACACTGGGGTGGGGGGTGATTCGTGACTTGGCCAAACTCACACAACTTTAAGTGGCCCACCATGATGCTCAGAATTGTGCCCTTTCCCAAAGCACACTGCTCCATTACATTTAGAGACAAGGGCCTTCAGTTTTAATATCAGGCCTGCGGATGGTTGATTATGCAGCACTGGGCAAATCACTTGAGCCAGTTGCATAGAGATTAGATTTCTAAAGGTTCTTTGCTCCTTAATGTTCAATGACCCAGCTATAAGTTTCCTTTCTAACCCTGGCTCTTTCCTTCCAGGCCCCACATCCATTGAGCGTCCTTGCAGGACTTAAGAATGGCCTTCCTTTGTGAGATGTCTCAGCCTGGGTAGGCGGCAGTCCTGGGGCCCACCCAAGAAGATTTATAGTGTGGAGCTTTCTCTTAGCTGTGCTTTGACAAGGAAAATGGCAGGCAGCCAGCATCCCAAACCAAACAATTGTCAGATGGCTGGGGAAAGAAAAATAAATGGTGAGCGGAGTCAAGAACTCAATAGCTATTTCAAGGCAGTAGAAGGCTTCCTTTATGGTCATTTCTACTGAAGCATCAGTGCGTGCATGAGCCAGAGGATCTGCCCCTTTCTGACCCCAAATGCCTGGGGTCTAGCGGCCTGGGTGCATTCGGTCAGCCATCTGCTTAGGCCTGTGGGACCACCACCAGCGAGGGCAGGGTTCCAGCTGCTACTGAGGGATCTCTGCAGATCTCTCAGGCCAGCAGGGACGCTTTCTGAAACTTTTGCTATCTCTACTGTCAGTGTACAGAGCCGCACTCCTATTAATCTTGGCATGCAGAGATATGCTTCTCAAGCTCACAGGTCTTTTTGATGACATATGTTTGTTTCCTTGACCAATTACTCTCTGCATCCATCTACCATGCTGTGGGGTTGACATTTTTTTTATTTTTCCTAGATTGAAAACCGGAGATAAACGACTTATTTTTCACTCTATTCCTCAATTTGGGAGAGGGATTGCTTTCCACCCCCACCTCTCTCTTTATTTATGCTCCTACTGGCATCTATTTTTATATGTTTTATAGGGATTTTGTGATACAGATACTGTGTATTTGGGGCTCTCCAAGCTCCATTTGTGTGGGGATTCTATCTTGGCAAATACAATCTAGCCAACTGAGTCTCTTCAGGTACTAAACTTAATTTCAGATTTCTTTCTTCCTTCCGTTGTTTGTCCATCTCTTTTTTCCCTCTTCCCCACTTCTTTCTCCCACCTCTTTTTCTTTCTCTTCCATTGAAATGTTTTCCTCTGTATCGTACTCTGTGATAGGAGAGCATAGTAAATATATCAGTAGAAATAAATTTTACAGATGTGTATTTCTCGATGGCATAATCTCATATTTAATAAGCTTTCTTTTGAAGAAGGCAGTGTGAAGTTATAAAATCTGTCCCCTTGAGAAGAAAATATATTAATTCCTAGGAAAAACTTGAAAATAACCAGAGGATAGAGCGGGAAATATCCATTTTGAAGTGTTTTCTCAAACACAGATGCCTTCAAAGCTTATAAGGTAAATGTATTTACCCTTCCAGGTGAGGCAATCGGGAATGGTGGAGTCTGAAGGTTGAGCAGGAACGTCGTGCCTAATATCATTCAAATTTAGTTTTAATTTATTTTTTTAATCCATCACATCAGCTACTCAAAGTAAGTTTGTAGACCCAGGGCAGAAAGTTTGCAACTACTTCTTTGGGTAATCATGACTTCTATTTTATTTTACTTCTCTGGTAAAACTGATGCTTGTCCTAGAATAACGTTCTTAAGATTATGGTGTCCCTCACCACAGAGCTAGTCATGCCACTACTCTTCTTGTCCTCATTGCTTTTAAGATAAATTGAAAATTCTTCTGGCACTTAATGTTCATTCTCCTTGATTTGACCCAACCTGTTTTTATGCCCATTATCTTTTGCTGTATCCCCCTTAGATTTTTGCCAGTCTCACCTACTCATATTTTCTTTTTATTTCCCTGTGTGGTAAGCATCTTTCTTTTTCTCTCTCTCTTTTTTTAAGTTTAAATTCAATTAGTCAACATCATTAGTTTCAGAGGTAGTGTTCAATAATTTATCAGTTGCAACATAGATCAATGGAACAGAACAGAGAACCCAGAAATGGACCCTCAACTCTATGGTCAACTCATCTTCGACAAAGCAGGAAAGAATGTCCAATGGAAAAAAGACAGTCTCTTCAATAAATGGTACTGGGAAAATTGGACAGCCACATGCAGAAGAATGAAACTGGACCATTCTCTTACACCACACACAAAGATAATTTTACCTACTCATATTTTCGTAAACAGGCCCTATTCTTTCATTCTTTCCCACCCATGTGCTTTTGTTAATATTACATCTTTTCCCCATCTTTGTAGGCACTCCACCTATTCAAAACCTTGATTTAAACTGCCTTTACTGAGTTCTAGCCCCTTGCTTTGTGCTCTCCTAACCCTTTATGGAAATGTCTTGCAAGTTAGGGTGACATATGTCTTGGTTTGTCCTGGACAGTCTCTTTATGCTTGTTGTCCTAGCTTAATTATTACCTTATACTGGTCATGTTAATTATAACATTTACACTTCTGTCTTATGTTTACGTGTATTTATAGCCTCATTGGACTAAGGATCACCTTTGTATATCCAATAGCCAGGCTAAACTATTTCTGTTATATTCATGACTTCCGGTTAAAGCAATTGGTGAATTTTTATTTCATTTACAATAGAAAGAAAGGAAAGGGTCAAAGATAGAGTGTGTTTTATAAGTAGCCTAGAGGTTAAGTGACTCTCATCTTTAGGTGTTGGCTCTTCTTTTTTCCTGTTTGGAGAAATTGGACTTTGTTCTTTGTTACATTTAGATAGATAGTGGTGATGGAGTACAGATTATGGAACTGGGTATCTTAGAACATGGAAGGATCTTACATGATTATCTGGGCAAGTCTCTTGCCTTCACTCATGTAAATAATCTTGGAATGGACATCTGCTACATTTGACCTCCGCCTCATTTTTTCCCTTTGTATACATAGTAGCACACTGATTTTTCTTTAGGGAAACTACCCCCGCTTACCTTTCAGTAGCAAGGCCACTAGAACTCGGATGGGGTCGGCGAGGTACCTAGGATATAAAATTTAAGGAGGCACTCACTCTCAGGGTTATGCAAGAACAGGATCAGCAATCACAGAGTGTCTTCTTAAACAATGTGCCCTAAATGCCTTGCTTGCCTCAAGACCCTAGTTCTAGCCCTAGGTCTGACCCAAATTCTGGCCCTCAATCAGTGGGGCTGATCCAACTCTGTCTCCAGGGATGAACATTTGACCCAAGCCTGGTCAAAGAGCTTTCTTCCCACTGGCCACAGTGATTGATTGACAGGAAGTCATGTGGCACAGAACCAGTAAGATTCTATTCTGGCATTTTTATTGGAATTCCTAGGAGAGCAGTCTCTCTTACTGGTGCAATTTGAATTGAGGATGGAAGCCTTAAAATGCTGGACCACCGTGAGAAGCAGCGTGCAGGAGAATGGAGTCACAGGAGAAAGGAGCAGACCCAAGGGCAGAGAAAAGTTGTCTCCTAATGCATTGTTTAAACACCTGATTTCTTCTGGAATGTGTAGGTACATAGTCAATAAATAGCTCTTCACACATACACACACACACACACACACACACACACACACACACACTTTGGTTTTTCTACATGCCAGCACATAACTCAGGTTTCTGTTTATTTGCAACTGTCTATAAATATGAAGTGGTGAAGACCCATAGGAATTGACACTTGCTCTTGGTCACACGACTTCAGTCAAGTGTAGAGTGTAAAGCCGGATCTAGCCTTGTCTGTGCAGCATTTCTTCATTCCTCTCCATGGCCTCTAATGTTCACCAGCACCACATGATAGTTACAGCATTGAAGCACTCATTTGTTTCAGAGGTAGTGCTTTGACAGAAATCACAAGTTAAAGGTATTTAGAAGCCAGGAGTCTATGCTTGATTTTTCAAAGAGAATTGCTGTTTTCAGATTAATTTACTGCCCAGCTTATTATGTTACGTAAATGAAAGTGCTAAAGCCAAAAGAAATAAGGTTAAAATGAACCCAGGTCTCTGGACTTTGTTCAGTGATCTTTTTAGTACATTTCATGGCAGCTCTAAACTCAAAATTCCTCATTTTCGTCTTCTAGCTAGATTTTGACATGTGGTTGGGACCGGTTGGGTGTCCAGATTATAGTTTATTACTAAGCTTAGCCAGCTTAAGACCAAGCAGTGGTGATTGATTTTTTTCCCTCCCAGTGGGGCACACAACTTGGTTTGCTAATGGTGACAAATAACATTAAGAGACAAATCAGTTTAAATTAATGACCCTACACTTTCAAAATACCTCAGGGAGGGCAAGTTCACTCTGATATTGGAGAGAGAGTGGTACTCTTGCCACCTGCGATTAGTGAAGTTAATGAAAAACCCAAAGGCCATCACAACTTCACACATTCCAGCATGTATTTGAATCATTTGGAGGGCTCACTAAAACACAGATCAAGGGGCTCTGTCTCCAGAATTCTGAATTCAGCAGGTCTGGGGTGGGGCCCAAGAATTTACAATTCTAGCAACTTCCAAGGTGATGTTGATGTGGAAGTTCTGGCGACCACACTTTGACAACTGCTACTATTAAGGATGGAATTTGATCAAAATAGAGAATCAGTTGGTGAGAGGTGCCTAGCCAGGAGATGAACTTTCTGAGGCTCTGATAGAAAGGAGGGTGCATTCCCAATGCACCCTCAACCTTGTCCACAGGTATCCCATTTTCCCTTTCTCATCCCTCAAACCCAGACATGCTAGTAGCATCCCTTTAAATACTTGAAAGAACGCATATGGCGGAGGATGTATCATTCGCAAATAAGAAAACAAACAATCTTGATTGATTTAGTTGTGGCTCTTCGTTTTCCAGGCCCAGAAACTTTGTTGTTTCATTGATTGGGGATCAATCTCCCCGGGATGGGTGTGCATTCACAGGCGACCGTTAAATCAGTCTGAACACGAATGTATGAATGCATGATGAGAATTATAGCAGGTAAGAGAACCATGACTATCATGTCAGGAGATAATACTTTCTCTTACAGTAGGCAAACAGTTATGAAGACCAAAATACTGTCCATTTGTATCTAAAGGTTGCTTAGGGAGTGTGACCTGGAGCAAGAGGTGTCCCTTGAATTTGAGGAATGTTTGTCACAGGCTGGTGTGGTGCACTCTCTTCTGATTGAGGAGAGCCTTTCTGAGGGACATGAGTGCTCCCACCCTTGTCATCAGGGTCCACTTTGCTCTCTAAGTAGTGCCGGAAATACACTGCTGAAGTGTGCTTGCCTTGCTTGCTTTTCTATGTGCCAAACTGGCCACAAAATTTCCAGAAGGCTTGCTTTGGACGTTGAGTCATTCTGTTCCCTGATTTTGTACACATAGCTCTCCTGATGTATTTCAATATATCACAGAAATGTCTGCCAAATTTCATAGTAAAAGGAAGTGAACTTTCCTGTGGACATGAGAAGACCTACGGGAATATGTGGGAAGTTCAACATTTTTTTCAATTTATTTTTTTATTCTTAGTTCTAAAACTTAGACCTTGCTCCATAAAACAATGCCATTCAACTATCAGATTTTGTCCCTTTGTCCATTGAGATTGATATAAAAATGACTTTGTTTCCTTGGACCACACAGAAGTCTAAGGCCTCCTCAAGAATTGCATGATTTGGGGCACCTGGGTGGCTCGGATGATTAAGCGTCTGCTTTCGTCTCGGGTCATGATCCCAGGGTCCTGGGATCGAGCCCCATGTCAGGCTCCCGGCTCGGCAGGGAGTCTGCTTCTCCCTCTTTCCCTGCCTCTTCCCCTGCTTGTGCTCTCTCTGTCTCTCTGTCTCTCTGTCTCAAATGAATAAATAAAATCTTTAAAAAAGAGAGAGAATTGCATGATTCTTGGAGACTTATGTTTTGTCATTCAAGTAGTGGTTCGGATTTCTTATTTATTCTCTTTTTCCAAGGGGTACTTTCTGCTCCACGCTGACCTGTACATGGAACAAAGACACCTTTTAAAATTTCCAACAATATTGCTTACCCAAAACATTTCTTATAGTGCATTTTTACTGAAATTGTAGGGTGACAGTGGGGTAGGAATGTGGGGGATGTGTTGTGAGGGCAGGTGGTATGAAGACTGACAGCAGAGTATTAACATAGCAAAGCATTCAGGATGGATTACTACACATCTGTGTGTTAAAAATGCTTCAGGATCCTGGCATGTTTTTTTTTTTTTAATTTAAATTCAATTAGCCAACATGTAGTATATCATTAGTTTCAGAGATAGAGTTCAGTAATTCATCAGTTGCCTGTAACACCCAGGGCTCATCACATCACATGCCTTCCTTAATGCCCGTCAGGGTCCTACCATGTTGAATGGAATTCCTCACAGGACATTTATTTTCCCCGTACACTCCGATCTCCCACCACATCATGTTATTCCTTCTTGGACTTTCCATAATGACTCATTTTTGAGCCCGTAGGAATGTTCTGAGTCTCGAAACAGTTTGGCTCTCTCCTTTTCCTCCTCTCTGTCTCCATATCATTTCTTCAACCCCCCACTGTCAAATCCAAGTCGTCTAGTATGGTGTTTTCTAAAACAAAAACGGCTCTCTACAGACCACCACGCTATCAACGTTTCAAAATAATGAGTAAACGTCATACTTCAAAATGATTTCTCACATTTTCCTGCATAGTCTCTGGTGAGTTGCTGTGCTCTCCAATTTGAGAAAAACAGTACTGGTAGTCCATTTTGTAGTTTAAATCCCAGACAGCAGCTGGCTTTCCGTGACCTTGGGCATGTGGTACCTCTCTTACTCAAGATCCCGCCTCAGGGATGTGCTATGTACTGCTATGTATTATCCTGGTGTGACTGGACCAAGTGTGAGGAGAGCCCAGTTACCAAAACAATGAGTGAAACATTTGCAACATCCAATCTGGTTACACAAATAATTTTTATGTTTCTCAGGAAAATGTAATATTTTCTTGACATTGAAATTCCAAGTTTCTACTGAAGGTTTTTCCAAAATAGTTTGTGTGTGTGTGTTTTATTCATATGTTATTGTCAATCTTTTGTCTGACAACAATTGAGCCATGTATACTTATCTTATTTTTAATTGCATTGTATTATATTTCATTGTACTTATTAATCCTAAGAGTCGTTGAGTGTTTTAGTGGGCTTTCTGAATAAATAAAATGTATTTTCCTTTATTAAGGATATTTTAAAAGATTCCACTCCAATAGTCATCTCTTTTTGTCTGCTTCTTATATTATTGAATTGTTTATCCAAGTTTGTCATGTTGAAAAACATTCTTCTATTTTTAAATTAAGAAAAATAAGGAATGGATACTGAATGCTGTTGAATGCCTTGGAAACATCTGAATGATTAATTAAATGATATGTCTTTTTTTCTTATTAGGCCTAGTTTTTTAATAATTATATTAAGAGATTTCTCAACACTATGCCTGAATTCTCGGGATAAACCCTACTTAGTCATGGTGGCTAATTCTTTTGTACTAATGGATTCAGTTTAAAGTATTTATATTAATAAGTAAGGTTTGCGTTTTTAAAATTCTTTTTAGTGCTTTTTGTATCTAGTTTCGGCCTTAACTTCTAAAAAATTTGAGTAGCTTCTATAGCACAGGATGATCTGTTTCTTGAGAATCTATATAATTTGTAGATAAACTATTTTAACAGTAGTTTTCAGATAAACTTTTAAATCATTTTCCTGTGATCATCTTTTTGTATTTTTAAATCTTTTATTGAATCATTTTAGGAACATACCATTTCCCATAAGCTCAAGTATTTTACCAAGATGTTCTTATTTTTAGAATCAAGAAGTATTTTCTATTTGTTCAATCTCTATATTAATATTTATTATACAAATATATACTTAATTATTTATTATATTCATTATTCATTAAGTTTCATCAGTATTTTAAAATATTTTCTTCAGGTTTTTTTTTTTTTTCATAGAACCAGTGCTTGGACTTATTTAGCTATTTTATAGTAATACAATCTTTTAAAAAATTAGTCTTGTTATCCTGATTTTTTAACAAGATTTAAAAAATTATTTAATACTTCTTAAATCCTATGCTTTTCCAAGTATATTCTTACCTACAATGAAGGCATTAAGGATTACGAATTTGTTTCTGACTACAACTTGGATAGGATTTTTGATAGAATTAAGTAAATAAATTTATATACAATTCTCCAGATTCTGCTCTTCTAACAATCTGTAACTGTACTTGTGATTTTCTTTTATGACCCGTGAGTTTCCTTTATTTTGCAACTTAATTACTGTTCTAGTTTTACAAACGAACATCCCACTGACAATTGGGAGAAGTGTGTCTTTGTAAATCTAAGCTTTAACTATATGCAAATATTGTATATACATATATTTGCGTGTGTATATATATATATGCAAATACATACACAAAAATTTCCCACAATTCTATTCCTATCCCTTTTCTGGAATTTCTAATTTGTTCACTGGAGTATTTTGATGCTTTGTTAGTTAACTAGGTCTTTGGAGCTAACTACCTTATTTTCTTTTTTTAAAAATATTTTTACTTATTTATTTGAGAGAGAGAATGAGATAAAGATAGCATGAGAGGGGGGAGGGTCCGAGGGAGAAGCAGACTCCCTGCTCAGCAGGGAGCCCAATGCGGGACTCGATCCTGGGACTCCAGGATGATGACCTGAGCCGATGGCAGTTGCTTAACGAACTGAGCCACCCAGGCGCCCTAACTACCTTATTTTCTCTGGGTGCTTATAGGGTTTTTTATTTTTATCCTTTTAGTTAAATAATTAAAAATTTGCCTGAATTTCTGCAGATCTAGGGTTCTTTTCAATAATTTTTCCAGAAACACAATCAACTCCTTTAATTTGACTCTTCAATTATTTTTAAAAATTTTTTACTTTGAAATAACTTTAGATATACAGAAGAATTGCAAAGACAGTACACAGAATTCCCATACACTTCCAGATTTATCTAAGGTTAACATCTTACACGACATGGTGTATTTATCAAAGAAATTAACTTTAGCACAATATTGTTAACTAAACTACAGACTTTATTTTGTTTTCGTTAGTTTTTCCACTATCGTGTTTTTCTCTGCCAGGATTCAATGCATTTAGTTGTCATGCCTCTTTAGAATCCTCCAATCTGTGACAGTGTTTCATAACCTTGACATTTTTGATAAGTGTATTCAATCATTTCTTAAAACTAGCAATGGAATGCATTCTTCATCTGTGATTTCTGCCTCTATTCCAATCATTCTTCACATTTTGCCCCTGGGGAACATATATAATTAATAGGTTTGATCTCCATTGTCTTATTTCCTTATCTGTCATCTTCTTCCAAAGATTTTCTTCTCCCCTCCCCGATAAATTTGGAGAGTGTTTCTCATGTTTGTCTTCCATCATGATTATTTGATTATCTGCAATATCAGTGTTGTCACCAACATTAAAAATATGGCTTGTCTCAATTTGATTTTCATGCAACACTTTCTTATATAACATTTTATCTTAGCTTGTAATCTATGCCATGCATCTACTATAATTACTTATTGTATTAATTATGAATAATCTTAGCCCATTGTCTCCTTTTCACGACATGTTCCTGTTTCACAGAACACAAAGCCATAGAGAAAAAAAAGAGAATGAAGTAGACATAGGGAGACAAGCAGAAAGAAGTCTATGCAGCTGCAAAGGAAAGACTGTAAGATCAGCTGCTTTGGTTTTGAGAATTTCCAACCCAAATATCTCCTGAGAATGTCAAAAATCCTTGTAGGGTTTTCTTTTGCTTCCTTCAGATGTTTGTTTTGTATGAAATTATATTTACCTTATCCCTCAGTACTTTTTATTTTCGGTCGGGATAATTTTGTCTTCGTCTCTGTACATACCTGCAAGTGGGGACTGCTGTGTCCAGTCTACCGACCATCAGGGCAGATGAGGGTCCTTGGGCTTCCTTCCCCACTCTACGGTGCCCTGCTTGAGAGCCCTTCTTGCACAGACTGAAATATCTGTCGAGTTCCAGCTTACTTTCCAAAGCTGAGCAAGGTTCCATCTAGTGTTGCTCTGTTGAATGAAGTTGAATGCCTTCCTATTCTGCATCACTGCTCAGTTGCTTGAGATTCAACATAATATGGTGTATAAAAAAATAGACTTCCTTAATGGGAGCTGCACCCGTTTCTTCCTATGTCTGTCTCCCATCCACAATAAGTTGCTTTGGGTGACTGTATTTCCCACAGAGCAATATGCTGTTATTCTCTCCATGTTTCTGTTCTCTGAGACCAGTGGCCTCTGGGTGAATAGGTGGAAGGAGGAAAAGCAAAGTCCTAACAACACGGAGATGACTATCTCAAGTCTTTTGATGGCTAGGAAAGATTGCCGGTCCGTATGGGGGAGTGAAAATTGGCTCCCTATATTTCGGGGGAGGAGGGTGGGTAGAGCTGCTTATTCATGATGCAAAGGGTGGATAGATCACATATTTTTAAATTAATTCATTGATTCAACAAATATGCATATTGGATAATGGTTATGTATAAAGCACTTGTGCTTGGTTCTGGTAACATGCACTTAAATAAGAAAGACATGATCCTTGACTTCATTAAATTTTTTCCCAGTTGCTGAGAATGAGTTAGCATTTTTAAATGTCAGCATTTACTGAATGTATCTTATTCCATGGAGTTGTTATCAGAACTAAACATGATAATTTTTTTTAAAACAGAAGATTTTATTTATTTGGGGGGGGAGGAGGGGCCGAGGGAGAAGGAGAGAATCTCAAGTAGATTCCGTACTAAGGGGCTCATTTCATGACCCTGAGATCATGACCTGAGCTGAAACTAAGAGCTGGATACCCCTAAACATGATAATCTATATCTGGTGTCTGTTGCATGGTAAACACTTGGCCAGGGTTAGCTATTTCTACTTTTACTCTGATTATTATGACTACTGCTACTTTTTTCTTTTTTTTTTTTACTACTCTTGGTCAGAAATTAAGGTGAAGACCTTGCATGCCTCAAAACATTCGGCCTTTGAAATTTGAGGGCATCACTCTTCTTAGTTTTCCTTGTATTTTCATCTTTTGGGGGAGCGCACTTTGGTGACCAGAATGATTTCAAACTTAAAAATGATTGCAAAAACAAAGAATTCCTTTACAACGTTTCCTACCTCTCCCAGATGTTAACATCTTATGTAATCACAATATAATTATCAAGATCAAGAGATTAACATGGCCACAATACATTTAACTGATCTATACACCTTATTCAAGTTTCCTCCCACATGAGTTGTTAGACCACTGTCCTTTTTCTAGACCACGATCTGATACAGGATCACCTGAACCAACAAGTCATTATGTCTCTTTAGTCTCTGTTAATTGGGACACATCCTATGGCTTGTGGTCTTTCATGACCTTGACACTTTTTGAAGAGTACTGGCCAGTACTCTCTTTGGATCTGCTCATGTTTCTTCATGATTAAATTCAAATTAAGAGTTTGGGGCAGGGATATCAACGAAATGATACTCTATCCTTCTCAGCACATCATGATCATGAGGCACATGCTGTTGATTATGTCTCATCTTTGGTAATGAGAACTTTGACGACTTGGTTAACATGGTGTCTTTCAGGTTTCTCTATGGTAATGTGACTATTTTTTTCCCTTGGTAATTAATGAGTGTCTTGAGGCGAGATACTTCAAGACTATTTAAATATCCTGTTTCTCATCTTTTGCCCACTAACTTTAGCATTCATCGATGATGATACTGATGCCAGTTTTAATGGCTATTGATTATTCTTGCCCACAACAATTATTACTGTGATGTTTGCTGATTTGGTGACCTTCTAATTCTATCGTTCCATCTTTACTTCTTAATTGGAATTCTACTGTAGTGAGAGCTTTACCTTCTTCTCCACTTATTTATTTATACAACTCTTTGTTTATATAGTATGCACTCATGCATTGCAATCATTATTTTGTGACCCAGATCAAAGTGACCCAGATTTGACCACTGGGAGTCCCTTGCAATTGTGTTCTGTTTTGGATAATATTTTAAATTGGAAATCTCTTTTATATTTAACGCCCCCTTCCCAAATTTTATTATTAAAACTTTTAGTATATGTGCTGCCGAAGCAAGCACTATTATTAAAACTTTTAAACATAAAAAGCTAACCAGTCAATTATAGGTTAGGATAAATGGCTTGGTCAGAAAACATCCTATGAGCAGGTTTTTAATGGTGGCAAGAAGGAAAGAATACCCAAATATGGGGGGGCCTTGGGTTTTTATGCAAATAAGGGGTGGCTCCCAATGAAATAAAGGAAAGGGGGAATCTGGAACAAGAAATTAAACAAAATGAACAAGTGTTCTTACAACATCTAAATGGTGCAAGGCCCAGTTTTTGAAAGCTAACTTCAACCTACTTCACCCTTTCATTTAGGATTGAAGCAGAGGAATGGGGCAATCGAATGCAGGGAATCAGGTACTTGGCCTTCCTTTCCTTCTGGAAAGGCTTTATCTGACCTTTTCTGCAGTGGAAATTTAGCCAGACACAGTCAGTTCTCAAATCAAGCGGTTGCCTGTGTTTCCATCATCCCAGGCCCCATTGGAAATGTGTCTATTTTCTGAGAAACCATGGAGCTCAATCTACATTTCTCATTGCCATTTAGTAAAAGAGGGACTGCAGTTGACTGTAAGAGATAAAGGGCAATTGCTTATTTTTTAATCAATTCTTATTGATTTGGGAGACACAGGATTCTTAGTTATATCTGTGCTCCATCTTCCCATTGGAAATTTTTACTTCATCTGACAGATAGATTCTAGTTTAAATTGCAATGCAATATCCTTTTGTGCACTGGTGGAAAAGGCTTTAAGTCTTTCAAATACTCGAGAGAAGATTCTGCAGAGCAGGGGAGCCTTTCTTTTGCTGATATTAGCGTTCTTGACTGGTGACGGAGGCTCTGAACACAGACTGCTTGGGTTTGAATCCCCCTTCAGTCACTACCTTTGTAACCTTGGGTGCGCTACTTCAGCTCCTGATGTCTCAGTGTGTTCACCTGTGAAATGGGTATAACAGTAGTACCATCTACCTTATTAGGTTGTTGTAAAGATTAAGTGAGAATAATTCATGTAAAACATTTAGTTTTGAGCCTGACCTCTTTTTTTTTTTCTCTCCCTTGGGAAGAAAGTGCAAGTTACCACTACTTTGTGGCTGAGCAGCAAGCTTCATCTCATTTTACTTGAATTCTACCTTTCTCAACTTGTTGAAATATATTTTTATATGCCTGCCTTTCAACATTTTTAATAATCTTATTGATAAAAAATTGTGTGCTGTTTTTATTCACATATCATTTATTTTTCTTTTCATTGTGACATACTTACAAGTGATTACAGGTTGATTTTACCTTTGTGTTATATATATTTCTCATGAATATGTTTATATGTACATATAAAATGTATGATTGTAATTGATTCACAAAAATAGGAACACTGAGATCAAAAGCATGAATTATTTTTAGGATTATGATATAGCTTTTAGTAGTTTGGTAGATGTTTATACTAGTAATAGTCTTTAATTCCTTCTTTTAAAAAAATCTCACCTTGTTTTGGTATATCATGTGAATAGAGCATTAAAAATTTTTTTTGCCCAATATGTATTTCTAAATTATTTCATTCATAAATACCTCATTATTTATCTCTAAAAGTTAAAGATTCTTAGCATAACCAAAATAAAGTTATCACATCTAAATTTAAAAAATGCTTAATTTAAGAGAAATGTAAATGCATCTGAAATTGTAAAAAATATTACAAAGAAATTCTGTATATCCTTTACCCAGTTTTTTCCAGTAGTAACATCTTGCATAATCATGATGCAATATGACAACCAGGAAATTTACATTGATACAGTTCATCCGCACGTCTAAAATTTTTCACAATTCTTTAACATCATTCGATGTGAAGGTAGTGTTCAAATTTCTGTATTATCTCATAATATTTTCCCAGTTGGTTTCTTATCATCAGGAGGATCTTCATGCAAAACAAACAAACTTCTGTCTTACTAACATTTGCTGCCTTCCCTAGCCCAGCGTGGATAAGGATATTGCAAGCCCACTCTGCGCTAGATGTGAGAATGGAACAGGACAGAGAGACGAAGGGAAACCTACCTAGTCACGATTATTATTCCTAATTTGAAAGTCACAAAACGGAAGTGCCTGAAAGACAGGTGCTTATGCAGAACCCAGTGGGGTTAGAGTCACAGCTGGAATCCTCTTCTGAGGCTCTCTCACATTTTCTATGACAACATGAGAGATCCATGGATGCTCTAGGGAAAACTTCTTATAAAAATTCTGGACAGTTGACAATCTGCAGGATGGGTGGGCCTCCGATATTGCTGACACAGCTTAATACCTTCCGGTACACTGATCTCGAGGGCTAGTTAGTTGGGCTCTGGATAAGAGGACAAGGGACCTGGCTTTAAGGACACAGGGCCCACCCTGATCCTATCACATACTAACGGGGAACTTTGGGCAGGTCATTCAATCTTTTTGAAATTCTATATTTCATCCATGCAGCAGAAATAGGAGTGCTTATTTTATAGTTTTACTGGCTGATGACACAAGATAATGTTTGTGAAGCTGCCCAGCACACCACAGCACACCACAGCACTCGATGAATGCTGGTTCAGCCAGGGTGCTTGGCAAACAGCAAAAAACAAAAGCTACAGAAAATGTTCTTCGATGTTAGCGATGAGGCTTAAAATTTGAAAAAGATTTTTTTTTTTTTAACTCCCTGGGTAGTTTAATTTTTCTCCAGGCAAGCACAAGGTTGACACAGGGCACCTCTTTTGTAGAGGGCGTCATGACAAGGGGCTGGCATTCACCTCCCTCTCCCCTTCGGCCCCATTTCCTGTACAGATTGGGGCTGATGCACGCTCAGGATTCCAGGGCTGATCATCTGCTCCCAACAAACTGCTTGTGGCTTTAGCTAGACCCGGTTGAACGTCAATGGCCCCTCTGTGGACCATTTTGTTCCGTTTTTCTTAGGAGAAAAACGCCAGCCTGGTCAAGATCTAGAAAGCTGCTGTTTCATTGTAGTAGGATATGCATTTAAATCAGAGATATGCTAGTTGAAGGATACTCCTGCTCACATCAGATTCAGCAAGCCGGGGGGAAAATCTCTCGTCTTCTGGAATCACTGAGCCAGAAGGCCTTCGAGGCTGGTGGCAGGGTTGCCCAAGAGCAGCCCACTCTTAATGCAGATATTTTGTTTCTGCACCACCACTGGCAGTCAAACATTGCAAATAAATCCTATTATTTGTTCCCTTCCTTTCTAACATGTTATTTCCGCACTTACGATTTTAGAAAGATATTATTTCCAAACCTTGGGTATAAAGTGAAAATTTCTTCCACAACACCTGCCATGATGTTGTATTTTTATTCCCTCATAAAGGAAGAGTTGCTTTATTATGGAATTCACAACATAAAAACGTCAATTGTGTCATTATGTAATTGAATTCCTAAATGCGTCTTCTTTCCTTTTTAGCCTCTAATATCAGGA
The DNA here is from genome assembly GCF_003265705.2 of Callorhinus ursinus. NCBI lineage: Eukaryota > Metazoa > Chordata > Mammalia > Carnivora > Otariidae > Callorhinus > Callorhinus ursinus. The sequence goes on along the minus strand of NW_027397090.1, from coordinate 287,743 downwards.
TGTATAAAACGAGCAAAAAAGCACAATACTGGGTTAAGCCTTGGGAACTGCATGAGGGTTTGGGAAAGGTTTTAGGATGCTTTTATTTAAGATGTTAAAATCTTTTGGTAATATTAGGAAGAGTCTCTAAAGGTTTTTCTAATTTAACTATTTCAATAAGTGCTCAAGATTTTCTGTGGAAAGAGCACAAAAACTCTTTAAACAAAGGCCCATGTCACATTTTAATGCAAATTAGTATAATTTGGAGAGGCCGCCTATATTTCTAAATATAACGCTGCATAAAATTAGTGGCATATTTTATATTATCCATTCACTTAAACTAATCTCACTTCTGAAAAGCCCTATAGGGATGAATAGATTGCCTGTAGAAAGTAGGCTCATAAGCTTTCAAATATTTAAAGAAAAGATGAGACTATAAAGGCATGGAGTAGAGAGGATATAGAATTCTCGAGAAAACATTACTCAACCTTCAATGGCAATAGTGTTGGAAGAATAAGGCTTGTAAGTAGCTCCCACCTCCTGTGGTTCACCGAGTCTGCGTGGCCAGGACCAGCGGCCCCTGCAGCCTTCCGGACCATGGCAAGGGACAGCGCTGAGACCATTTCTGGAAATGCCGCTAATTGCCTTATTTATGATTAAATGCCCCAGAGTGTATCCCTCCCTTGCTTCGGGCATATATTTGTACCTCATTTCTGATGAATAGCCTGCCTTTGAGTGAGTGGGTCGAATGTAACCGCTGTTTGGCATTTCTCTGCTCTGCTTGAGGACTGGACAGTTCTAGAAGACTCTCGGGGCTGCTTCCTTTCCCCCCTTTTGCTTCCCACAGTACCCAGGGTGGAATGGTAGAACAACGATTTCTTCTCCAGGTCAGGAATTCTGCGTGTGAATGACAATACAGGTAGTCATTAACTCAAATCCTTCAGAGACAGAGTCCAGGACAGAAGGCAACCTCTCTCCTCTGCCCAGGCAGGTGGTAGGTGCTCCTCCCCTGCTTTACTGCACACACCATCCACATTTCAAGAGCCTGGCAAGATCTTGGCTGGGATACCGAACCTCCGATAAAAGGAGGCATTTGCTAACAACCTGAGGAATGTAGAGGGGGGCATGACAATGAAGATATTTAGAAGAGACTCTGCTGTTTTTGATGTGGAGAAATAGGTATCTGGAAGGGAAGAGAGAGGAGCTGGGGTTCGAAGTGGGCCTGCCAGTCACTAACCAGCAGGCAGGGCAGAAGGGTGACTAATGGCTGCACGTCCAGGTGGAGGATCCCTGGCTGCTGTGATGGGGCGTATGCTCTGCCCAGTGCTGGAAGAAGGCGGGCCGGGAGCATAAAAGCAGTGACAAAAACTAAGGTTCCTTCAGGAAGGTTGCAAAGTATACTGATAAACTCCAGAGGAAATGCATTTCCAAGTGTCAGGAGGCCCGGAATGGGAGCAAGCAGGATATTTAGCGCTTTACTTCTGGAGACCCTGGAAGATAGAAGGGATTGTTCAAAAATCTAGACTGTACATTCCTGTGTCCTTTGAGCAAGCGCTGAATACAAGTCCAAGTAACTCTGAAACCAGGAATGATAATGGGCCCATTTACCAACTATGCATTCTGGTTTCCTGGGTATTCCTAGCCAGTTGAAAGATTTAATATACTTAGGGTAATTTGGGGATGATAGTCTCCGAAAGCTAAGTGATAGAGTGAGGGTGTAGACCTTCTGAATCCTGGGCACCTCTGTGTGTGTGTGTGTGTGTGTGTGTGTGTGTGTGTGTGTGTGAAGAGCAGACGTTTCCTCACAGTTTTCTGTGGAATGCTTTAGTCCTCAGGATTAAAGGGAGATTAATCTATGGGAGATGGGTTTCCATCATGGAGGCTGCCTTTTCCCTAGTGGCCTGGGAAAAGTGAGTGACGCTCCGTTCTGCCTCATGAAATATTCCAGCCTGGGACCTGGATTGGGGAGATTTAGAAAACCAGATAGAATAGAGAATTTGAGGCCACAGGATCCACAAGGACAGGGTTGGTGACTTCTCTCCATTTGAAGAGCACCAAATCCCAGTCTCTCACTTCTTTGTTTTTCTTTTTCTTAAAAAGGAAATTGAGGTATAATGGACATAACATTATAATGGTTTCAGGTGTACAATGTAACAACTCAGTATTTGTACATGTTGCAAGATGATCACCACAATATGTCCAGTGAACATCCCTCACGATATGTGGTTGTACATTTTTTCCTCCAACTTCTAATATGAATGAGTAATGTGGGCACCATGGACTGCAAGCCAGAGGGAGTCACCCATGTGGATGGTCTCTTGTAGGACTTGGTGCTGTCAGTGTATATCCTGTATTGGCCCTTGGCCAAGTGTAGGGCACACCTGAAGTTCTCTACGTGGGGTACCAGGGTGCTGCCCATATCATATCCTCTCAAGCATCTACTGAAGTATCCTAAGGGTTGGTAGAAAAAATTCCTAGGATAGTTCTGTGGCTCCTAATTCCTGGTTCTCAAATTTCATAAAATAGATTCTCTGTTGCAACTGACATATTAAATTTGAATGTCAACTGGAGACATTTTAAATATGGAAGAGAAGCTATCTCCCATATTTAGAATAGTAATGAATTGCCCAGAAGAGGTGGTCCTCTTGAACTTTTGTGAACAGAGTTTTGGTTATGCTTTGGGATCTGGGTATGTAGAGAGGGAATGAGTCACTGTTGTATCCAGTGAATCTTAGAACTGTTGGCCATTCTTGATTAAACAGAGTCCTTATATTGCAGAAGAGGTAATGTCTTGCTCAGAGTCATGTGGAACATTCGATTAACTCTTTACATGAGTGGGCAAGGCTGTCAGACATGGGAATCTATGGTCTTTAGCAATTTTGAACCATCTTAGACCCAACAAATCTTGGTAGGTGGAGAAGTACTGTCCCCACTCTTGGCTCCTACCAAGAACAGACTATCCAGGGGATTCGAGCATAGAACCACCCAATGGAAGCTCAGGACCAAAGATGAATCCTTCCTTGAATAGTTCTGCTGCTGATGATCACAGAGCATGTGAGGTTCAGAGTTCAGGTCACAACCCCATTTTCTAGTTGTATTATTAGGCACAGACTATACTTTTAGATTGAGAGAAGAAGTAACATGAGGATGGCTCTGGAACTCTATAGCAACCTCTATGCCCTGTCAGATGCTTCTGCAGGGTGCTGAGTATAGCTGGGTACCTATCTCAGGCAGCTTTTATTTTTATTTATTTATTTATTTATTTATTTTGGAATGTCAGGCAGCTTTTAAACAAGAGTTCAAGATGCTTCAGAAGATCAGAGCAAGGCTGAATGGTCTTCTGAAAAGAGAAGTTCTTGGGAGCAGGAAGAGGGCAAGCAAAAGAGCCAAGATTTTTAATAAGGTGTAGGCAAGTCTGAGAGAGAGAGTGAATGGGAATGAGAAGTATATAGTGAGAAGAAGGGAGGGGGCATCTTACATAGAATACTTTTAGCCAGGGCCATTTTAGTCTACATAAACTCTAAAAAATAATCGTAATTTTGGAAATTCTACACCCAAGAACATCCAACATTTACATATACCCATATCCAAAATGAAATATAAATTTTGTTGTAAATAAAGCAACAAGATTTTTGTAATTGACTTTGAAAATTATCTGATATCAAATAACTCATTTACTTCAGGATTGACGGTAATTTCTTTGAAATCATTGTGCATTCAAAACCCTTGCTAAGTGAGAAAATGGATGCTACTGATTATTTTCAGGTTGTAGTGAAATTTTGCAAATGTTAAATTTAATGATTGGTAAATCTGAGGAGTATAATATTCTACAGGCATTAAATTAAACATTTATTAATTTTGAATTTCAGCCTTCCTTTTAGAGGCAATAACGTTTTTATTTTTTCAGGTCTCTAGCATTTTCATGGGTCCCTGAATAGCTCACAGGATCTTGTCACTGCGCCTAGAGTGACAGTTGGATAAGACAGCTGTTTCCAGCTGAGCCCACCACAAGGAAGACAGTTGCTAAGCCAGTTTAGACAGTTGAGTACAATTTGCAAGGAAAGTTCTCAGAAGATGTAGACAAATGACCTATTTATTGTCTTATCTTCAGTTTTACAATCATATGTTGTTTCTGTGGTGTACTTAATTGCATTCCCAACAGAAGGGAAAGGAACGGGTTGAATACCTTCTGATTACGGGACAAACAGATTTCTGCCCTAAGATGCACTTGGAAATTCTGGGCACTGACTTGCCAAGGCAGGAAGGTGTTTATTTATTTGCATTCTATCTTGTTCCACAAAAATTTGAAGTTGCATATCACAAATACACATGTAACACTAAGGAGAAAGTGTTATTCTCTTATACATCATTAGAGGAAGGCAAGGTCTTTGGAAAATTCTTTGGAAAGTCACTTGGAAATGCAGTGGAGTTCCAGGGCCTGAGTGCCCACTGATGGAGGAGGTCCTCTTTTCCTAACATAAGGGTGAGAAATTGGAAATTCTATGGGAACATCCAAGGAAGAAGGAACAGCTAACAGGAGAGCTGGACCTTGCAGGGTGGCCTCACATAGTGAAGAATTTGGAAGCAGATGGGTTTAAAAAGAATTGTCAATGGCTTGTGGTGGGTTCTTTCTGGTGAGCTTGAAGGGAAAGACAAAGGGAAATTGACATCTAAGTCACACACACAGCAGGTGTAATATAAATCAGAACAGACATTGCAGAAAGGGGACATATGCAATACAGAGGAATCTACCTAAAATTAAGCTATGAATTGTTCTGATAGAAGTTTCCTAAGATCTAGAAAGGATGAATTATAAGCTCTTTAATATGATGAAGACTGTGAGTTTTTGGCATAGCATTAGGCATTGAGCAAGACTCAGGATGTTAGTCCCCTTTCCTCCCCTTTGGGACTTCAGTCAACCTCATGCTGAAGGACTGAGGTGTGGTTCTCCAACGTTCTGTTCTAAGCTCTCTTCTCTCTTCTTTCCTTTGAATCTTATTCTCTTCCACCATACTCTCCTCTGCCAAATTTTTCTTTTTGTTAATGTTTAATTACTTTTATCGATGATTTTACTAAGCCATTTGCAGCTTTTTCTTTTTCTTATTTTCCAGATGTGATCAGTTGATAAATACTAGCAATACTACCTGGGAAATCTGTCTCACATTGTATCAGCTTCCCATTGCCACCATAACAAATTATCACAAATTGTGTGGCTTAAAACAACACAGATTTATTATCCTACAGTTCTAGAGGTCAGAAACCCAAAATAGTCTTTTGGGCTAAAATCAAGGCATCAGCAAGATTGCAATCCTTCTGGAGGTTTTAGGGGACACTCTACCTCTTTGCCTTTTCTAGCTTTTAGGGAACATCTGCATTGTTTGGTTCATGGCCCCTCCCTCTACCTGCAGAACTAATAAGGTAGCATCTTCTCTCCTATCTGATCTCTGCATCCATCCGTACATTTTCTCTCTCTGACTCTGATCCTTTTACCTTTCTCATATAAGGGCTCTTGTGATTAGATTGAACCCATCCTTATAATTCAGGGTAATCTCCTAATCTGAGATCCTTAATCCCATATGCAAAGTCTCATTTGCCAAGTAAGGTCACATATACACGAGTTCTAAAGATTTCGATGTGAACATCTTTGGGGGGGGGGCCACTACTTATTCCACTACACACATCCTTGACCAATTGTCTCTCTCTTGTTACTATCCAATTTGCCTTACCTCATGTCTGGAATTTATAACAGCCTTATAACCAGACTATCTCTAGCACCTCACTCATCTAGTCCAAAATCTACACTGCTTCCCATTATCACCTTACAGCTGAGATCTGGTCACACATTTCCCTTCCCCAAAGCCATTCAGTGGCTCCTTATGTAAGCATACAGAAGAAAGCCCCAAATTCTCAGACTTGAAAGCTGGCCATTCCCGCCAATCCCCATTTTCCACCCCTCTACAGGACTCAACCATGCATTATGCCCCAAACTTTCTCAAATATTTCCATTTGCTTTTAGAATCCCTTCCATGTATAATTTTCTTCCATTCCTACCTTGTTGGCTGAAGTTCAAGTTGTCAGTCAGGGTTCAAATCAAATCTTCCTTTTCCTGGGGTGTCTGGGTGGCTCAGTCGGTTGAGTGTCTGACTCTTGGTTTTGATTCAGGTCATAACCTCAGGGTCATGAGACTGAGCCTTGTGTTGGGCTCCACGCTCAGTGGGGAAGCTGCTTGGCTATTCTCGCCCTCTGCCCTTCCCCCCACTCATGCACACACACACTCTCTCTCTAAAATAAATAAATCTAAAAAATTAAAGTCTTCCCTTACCCATGACAACTAGGTCCATCCAGTCTTCCCATATTTTTACCATCTCTCTTCCTTCCACAACCTCTGTCTGCATTTTTATGACGGTGTGGTTGTCGATCTCCTCAGACTATGAGGCTCTAATGGGAAGAGACCCTTACTTGTATTTTTGAGATTTCACAGCACTTAAGAAAATGTGTTGCTCATTGATTGAAGAACATGGACTGATATTTGTTTTATTAACTATTGGAGAGTTTTTCGTTAAGGAATAGCCAAGGGATTTATAGATTTGCATATTCTGGTTTGCTCATTTTCTGGCCAGAGGAAGCTTTCTCCTTTTGCTGGACTAGGGAGTCCTAGTCTCTTAGGGAGGGTTAGCATTATGGGAAAAGTCCCTCAGGTCTTTCCCAATTCATTTGCCCCCCAACAGTGTTTCACATCTGCTTTGTCATTTGTGAGCCTCAGATATGGTGCCAAGGGGTCTTGTCTTCCAACAGATACTTCTTTTCAACTCTGTCTGCAGTGAATGATTCCTCTCAGTTCCTTATCCAGTCTATAATTCCCCGTTTCTTAGCTGTATTGAAGGTGAGGAAGGCCTATCTGATCTCCCAAGGGGCTCAGTGCCAGCAGAGTAATTAGCTGGGCTTCATGCCAATTCGGAGCTTTGATCTGGAAACCCATAACCTTTAGTTTCAGTATGATGGCAGAGAAGGTGCTGGGCTAAAGAAGAATGCTCTAGGCTCTTCTTTCAAAACTGCACAAACATTACCCAGACGACTTGAGAACTGGACTATATAAAGTGTTGTTGAAAAAAAAAAAAGGAGAGATTTATTGGTTCATTTTACTAATCAAACTCTGACAATGAGTCAGTGGCCTCATAGAAAATTTCAACTAAGGCAGCCTCTATTCCAAAGCAATAAGGCAAATACAGTTATTGAATTGTGAATGGCATTCCTCTGGGCACAAGAAGCCTCACTGTGAACAGATATGCTTCTGTTAGGATGTTTATGACCGTAATGAACGTGGCATCAGGAAAAGCCAACTGCATTTTTTTTCCATCTTAAAAAAAAAAAAAAATCAGGGAGGAAAAGAAACGTGGCATGACATACAAAAGGCACATTTGACCAGAAGACACATTCTGGTTTTGTGGCCACTAGCTTAAATACAAAAGATTTCTGTTGGAGTGAGGTTTGAATGGCTGACAGGAAATAAAGCAGCCTCAGAAAGCTGTCTGTCCATGTGAAGTACTTCGTTGGCACCACACAGAATGTGGAAGCCGTATTTGGTATCCAACTGGGAGCTATAGATTTTTACTAATACTCTTGGAGAAAGAGCCTGGCAAATACACTGTGTGAGGTGCACTCAGAAGGTCGGCTCGGCTGCCAGGGAAGCCTGTGGAACCCCAGAGGATGTCACCACACTTCCCTAATGCCTTTCTCTCATCTGTGGTTTGACTGTAACTTTTAAACTTGAGAGTGAATCATAATGGAATTGCAAAGTGGTCTCATTATGTTAGACGGATTGCAACAACATATAATGGATGACAGTGGGCCTGGGTTGGGGGGGGGTGTCAGTGGTGGCTGGCAGCAGGTTTGGCCCTCGCTCAGTTAATGAAGGCAGTGGTCTTTGTGGGTGACTGCCGGGGATCCTGGGACAGACACCCTGTCTTAAAAATACCTACCCTGCTGGCCTGTCATGATGCTTTGTATCTCAGCCCTTAAATACTCACTGGCTAAGACTTAGAGGTCTTTAACAACCAATAAAATGCCAGGGCTGCTGGAATGAGTCATGCATTCAACCATATTAGCACTCGAGAGAATTTCCTTCAGACCTCTTTCTCTCCTTCCTGTGTTCCTATCTGTTCCTGCCGTGACCACTGTGACAATGGCCCTATTTATCCATAATTTCTCTCACTTCCTCACCACACATATCTAACGAGTACATGAGTGTTATCACCTCTACCTTTGGGTTGATTTCCTTCATCCCAGGACGCTGCATTGATCTTCTCTTGACTGTCTCAATGCAGTAGGCTTGGGTCTCCTGTCATGGCTCCTGGACAAGCATTCTCCTCATGGCCTCCGCTTGCCTTTCTAAAAACATGAGTCTGATCTTGTCACCATTCCCCTTAAAACCTCTCCATAGCTCCTTAGTGGCCGAAGGGTTGCCCAGCTCTTGTAGTTTGACGGCAATGACCCTTCACAGATCCACCTCCCACCATCTTTCTCTCCTATTTCCTGGCTTCCCATCATGTAGGAAACATGGGCATTTCCCCTGATTGTAACAGTGGCACCTCTGACGATTTTCCCTTATGGCGCCACGTTCTTGCCCCTCTACCTAACTCGACTTTCCCTTCATCTCTGCTTCTAAAATTTCCTCTTATCTTCCCAAACCCAAAACATATGTTAATGCTGTTTCTGCAACTCTTCTAGGCGAGATTTAGCCAGTCCCTCCTCTGCTCAAAATAATTTGTACACAACTCCATCAAAGCATTTTCCAGACTGTTAACAACTTTCTCCTCACTTCCTCGAAGGTATAAATAATGTAGTATTCATCTCTAGGTGTTCAGTGTCTAGAACAATAGATCTCAATTAAAAAGCTGACTGACAAAATGAACCATTCTTGGGAATTTGTAGGTATAATCAGTTACCCGTATAAGTAGTTATATTTATGTAGTTCTATGGCAAACTGTGAAGAGAGACAAATCTTCATTTAAATAACGTTTTCTTCTCTCTTTTTTAATACCATTCCCCTCATTTTCTTTCAGGAAAGGCTTATGCAATGTGTTCCCTTAATCTTTAATGACAAAACAAGCATTAATGGGGTGACTACTATATCACAGACATTTGGGGGGAAATGCTCATGTCAGGAAATAAGACAGGCCAGGTCCCTGCTTTCATGGGACTTGAAATCAAGGTCAGGTAAGATAAACATCAACTAGACAAATAAGATCTTTTCAGATAGTGATAATTGCTATACAGAGAAATAAAAGAGGGAGACAGAGGAGCGATTGACTGGAAGGCTCCTTCGGATCAATGTTATCACATGTCCCCGAGAAGGTGTCATTTAAGAAAAGGCAAATGAGAAGGAAAAAGATCCTAAGAGGCTGGTGACATGATGTGGGTGGAAATGGGGTGGGTGGGGTGGGCAAAGGGGTACCAGCAAAGATAGTAACAGCTCTTGCAAAATGTCAAAGGAGGGACCAAGTGGTCACGTTGGGGAAGCAAAGAAAGCCCCAGTGACTGAAGAAAGACATGTAAGGGGAAGGGTAGCCACACTTGGATGGCTGGGCAAGGGAAGATGGTGCAGCGCAGGCTGGCGTGCTTTTCTGACCACCATAGGAAGCCTTCGGAGGGCTTTCAGCGGGAGAGCAGTGTGAGGATAACGTTGGAGATCCAGGCCCTCTGGAAGCAGGATCTGGCACAGTTCTCGAGGGTTCCTTGATATCATTCTTCTAGAATGTATGTGCACCTCCCTACTTCCCAGCTCACCTCTTTCTCTCTGTCTTGATTTCCCTCTTTGTTCCCATTTGTCTCTCTCTTACTGCTCTCGAGGACTCTGGGGCATAATTTAAAGCAACCAACCACATGATGTCTCTTTTTCCCCTTGTTCTATTGAAAATTTTGATGTTAATTTCATGTTTCATGCTCTGCTCTATCCCAGTTTATCTTCCAGTGGACCTGATGCCCTAGGAAGATGCAGTGCACGTTCCCTACGGTTTTGCAATTTTCTTGTATACCGCACACGTATCTTAATTTGAGAAGCATTGGGAGACGAGATAGATTGACTTAATTTGAGTGAGATGGGTTGGGTCCAACATGGAATGCCATGATTGAAAGGGATTGTCAGGGAGCACCAGGCAGCTGTGGGGAATCCAGGTAGAGAGACATTTTGCTAGTGAGCAGAATAAAGGGAGCAACACAGGATAAAACAGTTGTTGAAAGGGGGAAGTGAGAGGCCCCAGTGGCAAATTACTTACTCCCTTCACTTACTTTACGACATGTCCAGAAGGTAAAGTTCTATAAGCAAGGACCTTGCTTAGTCTGTTCACTGCTGTGTATTTAGCACCCAGAGCACTGCCATGCACATAGTAGATGCTCAGTAGCTATTTACGGAGTGAGCTAATAAATGAATAAGTGAACTATTCAAGAAACATGGAAACCAGCAAAGCCTGCAGCCACTGTACTGATCTGAGACTCTGCCAGAAGAAGACCAGGAAAAATACACCATGAATGAAGAGGTCACTTAGAATTGATCCCGGAATATTATTGTTGACATTTGAAGAGGGGGTGGGAAGGTGAAAAAAATTAAAAAGGAACATCCATAATATTAAAGATGCATAGCCAAAAAAAAAAGAAAATTAGAAAAAGAGAAACAGTGGGTATAATTTTAAAATAAGTATAAAATTGAATAGAGATTGAACATATTTAATCAGACTATAAAAGTCTTTCAAAATTACTAAGATGACAAAGAAACCCCTGAAAGGAAGTTTATGAAGCACCGCTCCAATCAGACTCAGGGCCTTTTGGGATCATTTGAGTGATAACTGTGTGGGTGTTACTCTCTGTAGATTATCATTTTCTTTCTGAATTCATTTCTTCCAGCAGAAATGGGAGCCTGCGTCACTCACAGGGCATTCTTGTGTGATGTGTGGGTTTCCCTACTTGAGAGCTCATAGAATCACAGGGCTGGTAGTGGAACAGGTCACGAGAGGCTCACTTGCCCCAGGTGGGAAGGCTCAGTCATCATCCAGAAAGACAGGTCTGAAGATGCCCAAGCCAGGGTGTCCAGAGCACTCTGTTCAACCAGTTGTGTTGATGTTCCATCATTGTGTCCAAATGATAGAACGTTGTTCCTTCCCATCCTTCAAGCCTCCGCTCAAATGCCCCTTCCCTCTCTGATTCCCCCAAGACTTCCTTCCCCTTTGCTCCCACTGGGTTCACCACATATCTGTAGTTTTATATTTAATCATAATACAGATAGCTCAATTACCAACATGCATTATGTACAACACAGTTTATGCATATATTCATTCATTCATGAGTTATTGAACACATTTTAGACTTAAGACACGCTGTGCTGGGTATATTCTTGGGACTCCAAGAATATTGGAGCTGCCTTTAGGAAGCTTAGCACATAGAAGGGAGAGAAGGTGCAAATATCATTTGCTGAGAGGTTACTATGCTTTGGTTCTTAGGTTGGGTGCTTTACCCGTGTTGTCTCTAAAATCATAATAATCCTGTAAGAAAAGAACCAGAAAGCAGGCACTTGGAGAGTAACCTGATTTGGTTGCTTCAAGGCCACATGGTTAGGAAATGATTACAAGTCAGGTCTGTTTGGTTCCCAGCTACATTTATTCCCTAAATTACATTCTTATGGCTATTCTCTTCTTGTCACTCTCCCCATAAACGGCAGCTGTATCTCTGCACCACCCGCTCCCCCCCCCCCTTATTATACTAACCTATCTATGGGTTAGGACGCATTTTTCTTTATTCCTAGTTTCTACCAGAGGGTTTAGGATATTATAGGTGCTCGTAAGGACTTGTTAAAAGGATGCTTGCATGCATAGATGAGATAGGAGGCTCCCCACACTGTTTCAGATCCCATCCTTCAAGGTGGTCTGGCCTCAGTCAACTCAGCTCTCTCCCCCACCTCTGAGCATCTATCACCCGATCAGTCAGAGTCTGGCCAGGTATTTGAAGCAGTAAGTATTTTAATACAGGCATTAGAGGTTTGCACACCCATGACGAACTCTGGGAGCCAAGGTTAGGAGGGAATTGTTGGTGCCCAAGAAATCTGAATGTGCAGGTAGCCATGACAGCCACACAGTGATTTTCAACAGGATATGGGGACCTGCGAGTCACCAGCCCTCTGCTGCTACTGGAGAAAAGTGGCTTCTTCTCTTTGCTTTTGCTTTCCAAACCCTGAGTGAGAGAGAACCTTTCCTTAGAAACATCTGAACCGGAATCCTGGTGGCAGGGGATTCTGGGAAATGTAGTTCCCTGGGGGGGAGAGAGCAGACGGTGGCGAGTGATCCTGGGTGGACAATCTGGCTCTCGTTGAGCTCATGTTCATCTTCTCCTTGCTTCTTAGATAAAATGTCTCCCTGTGAGACCCAACACCATTGTCTCGGTCAAGCAGCAATTTCATAAGTCAACTTGTATCTCACTGCCATGCTAACACATCGGCAACACCAGAACTTTGCTGGTAGCGAAAGGAGATCCATTTCTAACAGGGACAAGGGAATTCTCCCCCTTCCCGCCCCCACTTTACAACAGAGACTAAATTATGAGGACTAAATAAGCATAGGGCTTTCAAATAGAGCCTTGACCAGTGCTGAATCGACTTGAAGAATGATGAAGGGTTGGCTTCTCTCTCTCAGCAGCTGCAAGTTTGGTCAGCCCTTTGCAGAGTAAGAGGAAATTTAATGAACCCAAATAAGACATGATCCTTTGTGGTGATAAAAGTTACACTTTGAAAAAGCTCAGCTGGTCAAGAGCCACTTGAAAATGATGTTACTGCTGGGGAACTCTGTCAAAAGTCCACTCCTGGTTGGGGGGGGGGTTTCCTTCTCTTTGAGGGAAAACAAAGAGAGGTTTTACAAGCAAGAGAAGGGTCATTTTGCTATTTGAAAGAGTGCATTCAAAACTTGAGGCCCCAGTGTGGTTGGGAGACATCCATAATCAGTACTTGTTTATTTGTCCAGCTTTACACCATGTAAGTGATGCAGAGTCCTTTCCGCCTCTAATAATACCACCACCGTGGCCCTGAGTTAATGGAAACCTGGGATGGCCAAATGAGAGCCGGTGCTCAGATTAACCACTGTGGGTCAGACAAGTCCACAGCCGCGGTTGGGGCAAGAGGGGAAACAGAGCAGAGGGAGCACGTCTGAAAATATTTTTGCCTAGTCAACAGATTTAATGCATGCTATTTTACCACCAAAGTCATCAACTGGAGGGCTTTCGAACGGATCCAGAGAAACAACCTCCTACTTCATATTCTATGGCTTCTAATTATACCAGCAGCACATTTTAGAGACCTTTTGTGCCGAGAAGTCTTCATTTTGTAGAGCACTTCCCTTGCTCATACAGTAGGCAAAGGTGCGTCAACGGTGTAATTATTATGTGTTTCCAGTTTGCCTCAAATTTTGATTCAATCAGAATCCCTAAATCTGACAGCCTATAATCAAACAAAGAGAGTGCTCTGGAAGCAAGGGATTAACAGAGGGGAATTAAACTGTCATTTTCAAACAGCTTAGACCAATATGAAAGCCCATTTAGGAGTCTCTCCATAAATATCCCTTTTGTTTTGTCTAATTGCTGGTTTGAATGTATCCGACTCATCAATGGGATTAGGGTTAATAGATGTTTGGTCACGCAGAACATGCAGGGAGGAATCTGATACACACACACAAAAATTGCACTTAATGAGCTTAGCAAATGTTTGCCATATTTTTAATGAACCCCGGGGCTGTCATTTAGAAGTGCTTAGCAACTGCTTTTCCATCCTTGGAAATGGAGTGACTGAAGGACATTAACACTATGTACACCCGTAAATAAGAGGAACTATTTAAAGACACCAGCCAGGAGGAGGGAATGATGACATTTTTCTGTCCCGCAGCCAGTGATACTTAACACTCTGGGTGTGGGTTCAGTGTGTGACAACATAGCTGAGAGCCTGGAGTTTCCCGAAGGGCACTGCGGGGCGTGAGGTTTTTGCAAAGGGTCAAGTAACCGCTTTCTTTTTTTGAGTTAAACCTGTTGAGGATGGAATTTCCCAGCCTCCTCCCCCAGCCCCTGCTTCTGTTTTCACACCTTCCCGCTGCCCTCTCCAAGTGTCTGTGGAGAGGATTTTGAAAGAGGAGGGTTATGTGTTGTAGCTGCTTCCCCAGGCCACGAAGCAGGCCGCTCCCCAGCTCAGCCGGGGCGGGGGGGAGGGGGCAGATGGGCAAGCTCTTGGGATTGATTGCTCAGACGATTGAATGATCCATCTTGCGAGCCCTTGGGATTTGGCTCCCAAACCAAGGTAGTCAGCAGTAATGGGGACTTACTGAAGTAGGCCATGTGGCTTGCGCTCTCAGAGCACAGACTGGACCTAAAAGAATCAGGTTTTCCTCGGGGAAGGTTTGATTTGATAGACAGAGCACAAAATGCAAGTCCAATGGATTATGGTTAGAGCAAATGAAGGATGTCTTAGACCCTTCGTTTTCATAAAGCCAGTTGATTTCAAGGACTTCCTGCTCCCTGCCATCTCCTTCAGCCCTGCCTCTCAAGGAGGCAAAAATAGATACAACCTCATTTAAAAAAAAAATCATGGACTCAACACAACCCCTTTTCAGCTATGCTTGCAAATGAACAACCCTCCTGTGATAGCAGCTGGACTTTTGTGTTGAATGATGGGATCATAACTCTTATTAGAACAGAACTAAGAAAAGGCCATTGCAGGCATTGTATGGGAGCTCTGCAAAGTGCACAGAATTATAACATTTTCTTTGGAGGGAGTGGAAGAAAGCAAACCAGTGTCATGAGGGGAAAGGGCCTGTATTTTTTGTTCTTGTTGTTCTCCTGGTGGTGTTGTGGGGGGGGGGGTGCCTGTGTCTGCATGTTTATGTATTTTATTAGTCATTTGTCATCAAGTGCTCCCTGCCCTCAAGCGACCATTAGAATGCCTGGTTTGATGAATGAAGCTAGAGATATTACCAAAGGCTTTATGACTTTGTGGTTAAAAAAACATTGTCAGTAGTAAGCTATTTTCCTTTTAGAAGTGCCTACATTCTTGGCACCCAAGCCGGTGGATCAGATGAGTTCCAAAAAATCATTTGTTATGGGGGTCCCTGAGGTCATAGGTCCCAAACCCAAGCACCAAGTACCAAGTCTAGACTGGTACTATAATTGAATGAATCTAGGTAGATGAAGCTGTAGGGAGTGGGTAGGAACAGCAGAAAACTGAAAGCCTCACGTGCCCCACATGAGGAGGAATAGTGACTGGGCTGAATGTCCTGGCCTGTAAACTCTCGATCCAGCCCTGCCTCGTGCCTCTTAACTTTACAATTGCCTTGGTTTCCGGACTTTTAGCTTGATTTTGACCTTGATCCCAGTGATTCACTGATGGGCTTATTTATTTTATTTTATTTTATTTTTTTGGTTTTTAAGACTACCGCTTGCCTTTTAACTCCTCTGAGCATCATCCTAAACCTGGGTCTCTGGGATGAATGAAAGAATGAGTCAGTGAATGAATGAATGGTCCACGAATGTGTGATTTTTTTTTTTCCTCCCTCCCTCCTTCCTTCCTTTGCTTCTATCTTTCTCCCTCTTTTCCTGGATATATAGAGATAAACAAGGAATAGACTCTCTACTTTGTAGGCACTACATAACCTACATAATCTAGAGGGAGCAGTGCAAAACCATGTACACAAACAGTTGTAACAGGAGGGGAGGTGCTCTAGTTGGGAAACGACCCAGTGGCCGTGGAGAGATAAAGATGGGATCCTCTGAGTCTCACCAAGCCATGTCATGGAAAGTCTCACAGATCATTGAGTGTGTGTTAAATTGTGTGTTGGTGTTTGCCAGGTGGCAATGATTGAGAAGAATACTCTATGCGGCTCTAGGACAGCTTGTACAAGGATGCAGGGGTATGAGAGTGTGACCTGCTTGGAAAATTAACAAACATAGCTGTAGATTGAGATATTCAATTGTGGCTTGACCCTAATGTCAAAAGTTCTCTCGCACTGGTCAAGCATCTGAGCCTAGACCAGGCAAAGCCCTCTGGCCATCTTTCCGGATGATTCATTTTCAGGGAGAGCATTTGGCTGTTTAATGAACACTGATTTGCCTAGGACAATGCTTATGTTTTCATCATCTCCCAAATATATTTTTTTAAAGAATGTTCAATTGTCCTGCCAATTCACATCATTCCAATATCCCTTTCTGAACACCTACTAAGGCATGGCAGTGAGCCACAGAAAGTGGAGTTATAGAGGCTGTATATCATCACCTCTTTTCTTAAAGAGTTGACAATCTTTCAGAAACATTGATGGGGTTACTTTAAAAAAGGGTAAGGGGAACTTTTGGAGAAAAAAAGCCATATTTTTATTTAAAAAAATAAAAACAAAAGAAAATGTCACGGCTTTTTGTGACTTTTCAAATTTATAATCAAAGATTTTCTTAGCTAAGATATAAGAAGTTCAATGAGTACTTAAAAAAATGGTAAAAAGATGTAAAATTTAGATCAAAATCCTCTTCAGGAATGGAGGGAGGAAGGACTGGCCAGAAATCTCACATTTGTCTACTTAGACTTCGTTCAGCCTTTTCGACATCTGGAATTGGCTATGCTTATAAATTCCATAAATTAAAGTATCACTATGTAGCTTCGAATGTCTCAGAAATTTAGTGCACAATTCTAACATAAGGCTGGCATTACAGGGGAAAAATGCTAGTTTACCACTGTGTCTGTCTTTGGAGAACTTAGATGTATTATAAATATGATACAAGCAAGAAAGGACAATATTTTAAAAGTTGGCATTTTCATTAATTTTATCTATTCCTGAGTTTCTAACTGATTTTTTTTTAATTTAAAAAATGGTTTCAAGTTGCAGTGAGGTACACAAAACATAAAGTGTACTATTTTAAGCATTTTAAGTGGATGTGACCGATTTGCTTTTAAAGAGGGAAAAAGGTTATCCCAAACTATTCTTTGGAGGAAGCAATTTTTAAATGTTTGTATTTAGGTTGGAAGATGGAAAAAGTCCTTTTTATAATAAAGTCAAAAGAGGGCAAGATTGGAACTTTACGGTAGTAAATAACGCATTAGCTTTGGACTTCTTACTAAGAGGGTCAAAACACAGGCCCAGAAGCCAGACACCTTGGTTCTAGAATGCCGGCCCATTGTGGAAGGAGCCTGCTGATGTCCACAGAGGGAGTGGGAGTGAAAGTTCATAGCTGACTGGTTGGGTTGTCTCTAGCTGAGCTATGGCCACTGATCTGTTTGGGTCTTTTCATGGGTGGTGGGCCATACTGGGTTATTTATTCTGACAGGAGGCTGTATGCTATTTCCATCTGCCTTGGAGTATTTGAGGAGATAAATGTCTGCCACATCCTGATAAATGGCCTCTCTGGTTCACTGAGTTATGGCTCCTATATTTTATTTCAGAGAAAGCTTCAGCCATCCGAAATGTGCAGAGCAGCCTTCCATTTGACCGGGACAGAAAACCGTTTCTCTGTTTAAAGGACACCGGTTTGCACAGTAGCTCCTTAGGGGGGGATTGGAGGGTAGGGGATAAATAGAAAGCACTCTGTGAGTCAGACCAGTAAATCAAGTGTAGTCAATTCAAAATATGAAAAAGAATCCAGGGACCGAAATGTAATACTTCCATGTCCTGGCTGGGTTTAAAATCATCTTTACCTTAGTGCTCACATCTTTAGTCAGTTAAAATCATTCTAGAGCACATTATCTTTAAAAATAACAAGGAGGGGGGTGGGCATAAGCATTTAAATGCTATCTGGAGGATCACAAGGTATTTATTTTCATAAGAAATATGAAAATGATATTTTTTTGCACATACATCAATTATAGGTATCAGTGGATTGAATGAAAATTTATTCTAGATACCAACTGATTTTCAGATACCAAATGGCAAGGGGATTATAATTGTAAATAGGTTTGTCATGATCTAGTGTCATGCATATATATAGCCTGCATTCATCACTTACTGATACGTGGACACCTACATATGTTGAGTGGCTTGTACTGATGGGGTGTGGTATCTGCTGCATGGACGGAGGGGAAATGTTTCAGGGTGATGTAACACAATGGAATGTGTGAAATCAGCCCCTCCAAGGGAGCATGTAGCGGTCACCATGACCTTTGGGGAAACACACAAAACATGGAAGGAAGAGCTTTTTATGCATTCTTGTTAGCACAGAAGTGAGGTGAGCCAAGAACTCACTTGGGAATTTAATCAAATTGAGCAAAGAGTCCCTATGTGCCAAACTGTATCTCTTCCAGTTGCCTGGACACCGGGGCCATTCTTTGGGAAAAAGCCATTACAATGGGACAAAACCATGCCATCTCAGCAAATGTTAATTGCAGGTGGAGCCCAGCGGGGTCGAGGTAGCTCCACATTGGAGGATGGTCTGGGGAGGGAATTTGGAAAGTCTTGTGCCACTGGGTTAGGCCTGGGGGAAAGACGTGGAGTTACGAATAAAAGATTTGTCTCTGCGATCAAGAAAGCTCCTCGGTATGAAGCTCACCTATTATTTCCCTGGCTGACTTTGGTCAGTTGTGGCTTCATGGGGCTTTGCCTAATTTAAACATACTTGATTGTTCCTGGAGGAAAACTGGAAGGAAGTAGAAGCCCCCCCCCCCACCACCGGGGCACCATGTGAGTTCGAGCAAGTGAAGGGGACTGCTGCTCCACCCAGGGAGAGGTGGGGCCCACACAGGGGTGCGTATGTGTAGGAAGTCCCAAATAAATCTGAATTTTTCTCATAAATTTGACACTGGTGAAAAAAAAGATATAATCTCGGAATACCTTTTCTTTCCTAAGATGATGGTACAGTATAACCTGGCACAAATTTTGTGAAACACCCAGAGACACAGATGCAGTAAGCACTGAGTCATGAACATGGTTCATGCAGTCATTAAGCTGGGTAGAGAATGCCTAATTTTGAGTCACATGTAACCTCCCCTAAGAAACCTTCTCTGATACCTTCAACCACCTTTCCTATTCTCAAAACATTTTGTGCATGCTTCTCTCATTGTACTGCCCACATAATTACTTGTCTTTCTAACCAGACACTTGTGAACTAATTGAAAACATTTGCATTCTCTAGCACCGAACATATCGAGCACATAGTAAGTGTTCAATTAACGTTGAATGAACAGATGCCTACCCAAAACTCCTGAAGCTTAAGATTAAAAAATAAAAATGTTGTTTCCTGCTGTTTCCTAAATAAGTGTAAAGGGTTACTCCAGAGCAGAGGCAAAATGGACAAGAAATCCAGTTTATCCAGATAGGACACAGTTCTAGTTGGTGAGTGGTAGAAAAGAGGATACAGAAGAAGAGTCACCGACTGTAGAGGTCTGCCAATTCTGAGAGCCGCGGACTTAGAATCTGGGCTCATTTGTGCAAGGAAGGGCTTGGAATGACCACAGTCTGAGCAAAGCAGAACAGACAATCCCTGCAGTCTCCTGCCACGCAGGAGTCATGGAAACAGCAAGATCTCTGCATTCAAATCTTGACATTACCACTTACTTACTCTGAGATCTTGGATAATGGTAGTAAGAAGTCCAATCTTCCATGGCACTGTAAATGTTCAAAAGGATAATTCACACACGGAATATTAGCTCCCTCCTTCTGTGTCTCAGAAGGTGGTTAGGATTGGGTCAGGAGCTCTGAGAACAGCACAAATTCTCTTCTCTGTCCCACCAAGATCCTGTTCTCTAAGGCAGACCCTGCATGAACTTGCAGGGAGACTCAGCAATCCTTCTGCCCCAACCAGGTCATTGCAATTCATGAGTTTCAATCTCTCCTTCAAAGGCTCCCACCTCCCAATCAATATAAACTAGCTCTACACTGAGGGAAGCTCCCTTGGCAGAGAACTGATGCATATTCTCTTCCTTCCATCAGCACCACTCTTGTGGACTTGCAGGCTGACCTCTCCAGAGACATCCCTCATCCAGGGAGAGAGAAGGTGGGTCTTACTGAAGAGGTGTAGTTGCATCTTTGAATTGGATTCACATTGCATGGATTGTGGCAATGATCCCTCAGGATTGAAAGATGCACAGTTTGAATATTGTATCTTGAAGCCAAAATGCATTAGTAGTAATGTTGCTTTACATCTGTCCATTATTACAGATTATTAAAAAGAAAACTATAAGAATGGCAGTAAAGCAGAATTCTCCCTTCTTCAATTGCTGTTAGTTTAAGGATCCAATTCACAATGTCTTTCCCTATTCTACTGGGTTCTGTAATTATGAGGCTCTTTTCTCATTGCTCATGAGATCCCAAGTATAGACACTTACGTGTAGTCACTTAGCTTTGCCTATATTTGACATTTTGACATAGAAAAATAATCCCATTAAGTCAAATACAAACCCCCCACACCCTCTTCAGAAGCATAAACTTAAAAAAAAACCTTTCTTAATTTACATAGAGGTGAGTTTAGGAATATTCCTGCTCCATCTCCTTTTTTTTTTTTTTTTTTTGCCCCTCATGAGGCCAGTGATGCATCAAAAATTACAGTAAGTATTTATAAAGGGAGCAAATGGGATCCATTAGATATATGCCACGATTTTTTAAAAGTGTAGAGTTTCTCTACATCCATTTAAATTAGACTTTGCTTCAATAACTCATCAAGGGTTGGATACAGTTTCAATTGAGTAATGCTAAAATGGAAGTTGGAGCCGCACCAACATGATTCCGGGGTCAGGGGACCACACCTAACTATGGTGACCCAGCCAGAGATGCAATGCCTTGTCTTTTTAAACCAGATAAACTGAAGGGGAAGCATGCCAAGGAGAGGGCATATGCCAGTTTGGCCTTACATGCCCCCAACTTGCTGTCTAGGTTGATTCAGTGGAAAGAACGTGGGCTTTGTAGACAAACCTCAGATTGAATTCTGGATGTTGCACTTATAACCTTGAGGCCTTGAGCATATTACTTAACCTCTCTGAGTCTCAGTTTCCTTTCCCATAAAACAGGGATTATATCTCCCCTGCAGTGCTGTTTGTAAAGACGAAATGAAATACAATAACTCATGTCTGATCGCTGGGCTAGCACGGGGTGTCGACTCCAGGACTATCCATTTCTTCACTCCCTGTTCTTCCTGAGTATGTCACATTAATGGTGGGCAACGTTTTTAGGGAGTTATTGAAAAGAGCTGCTTCTCTATAATGATGCTGATGTTTGCTAGATCTTTCACTCTGAGAATAGAAATGTTCCGGAAAGTTCTAGAGAGGGTACGAATTAGAGCAGGATCCTTTCTTAGTACATTCTTCTCATTTTTTTCCTTTTTAGACAAGAGAAGGAAATATTAGTCCATGGGGGAAAAATGTGTTCAGATTTCCCTCCTCTCTCTTATTTTTTAATTGAATTGAATTGAATTTTAGTTTAGTTTAGTTTAGTTTTTGGTAGAATAAAGAACTTACACCGGATCTTCAGAGGCTACAACAAATTCGCCATCTTCATGCTCTACCCCAGAGAAGACCTCAAGGTTCATCTGGGCAAACGTACTTCTCTGTGACCATCTCCTGGAAATCAAGGAAAGGATGCAGTTGCACTGGTCAGCATGGAAGGCAGCATGCCGTCCATATAGGACGTGATGTGAGAAGTACCAGTGTAACTTGACATTCAAGGCACTTAAACTCCTGTTTCCATAGCTACACTGTAATCCAGACATTTGAGAGGCAGGCCTGCCTCTGCCAGGCCTGTCATTTCAGGGAAATAAATTAAGAGAGCTGATGACAAGGCCTGGATTATACAATTTCTTTAAAGTACAAAGCAGACCTGAAACCCAACCAGGAATGAACAGAGTTCAGACAAAATGGATAAAATCCATTTCCGGTAACCTTTGTAAGAAAATCTGAATGCAGCCTCCTTTAGACATTTTGCTCCCCCGCTCCCAGAAGCAGCATCATATGCTGCACCTGGCAGTGTGATTTGCCACACCATATTTTTCTTAGTTTTAAGAGGTGATACCATATTTTTTTAACTGGAAGTTTGGAAAAAAATAAACAGATGGGAAGATACTGGCGGTGGGGAGGCATGAGGGAGAGCGAAAAAGACGGAAAGACGGGTGAGGCAGGTGCTAAAGGGCAAAGCTTCAGTACCAGACACTGAGATATTTGCATATTCACAATATGTTTCTGGCCCAGAGCACGTTTCTCGGGAGTTCTGTATGTATTTCTAGGTCTCTATATTTATCCATGTCTCTGGCTACATATAGAGGACTAAGTTTGGAGGTGGTGTGTTTGCTGGAGGCTTTGCAGTGGTACTCGAGGTTTCATGTTAAATATGCACTGGCTGGCGATGAACTAGCCGCTGTCACGTAGGAGGGGACCTGGAGGAGGGGCAGGAGGACCCTGTGGGACGGGAAGGTGGGGGACACCGGGCTCAGCTCTGCAGCACGGTGGCCAGTGGTGAACAGGGTCTTTCAACATGACTTTCATCAAGGATTTCTGAACCAGTTCATTTATTTTTGGAGTCCCCCGTAATGCCAAACAAAAACAGTCCGATAATAAAATCGGACCGTGCCGCATGGGGACAACTACCCTCCTCCGAAAGGCCCAGGCCAAGCTACTTTTTACCTCATGTGCTGGCGAAGTTCAGGGCTGGATAATTCTAATGGGAAATCAGGTAATGCCTGCTTGCCCGAATGCTATTTTTTTTGCGCATTTATTTTGGTAAGTAAGCAGGGGAGAAGATTGTTTCAGAAGGGAAGATGTAAGGAGAAAGGCAGTTATAAGAATGGATTATGTTGCTCAGCGTCGATCTGAAACGTTCTCATCATGAAAAAGAAATGGTAATTAAGTGATGCGATACAGGTGTGATCTAACACGGTGGTGGTGATCGTTTTGCCATATAGATAAGTGCATCAAATCAACGCACTGTATGCCTTAAACTTACGCAATGTTATACATGTCAGTCATTTCTCTGTAAAGCTGGGGAGAAAAAGCAGGTACTATTACAGGGCTGTGTGCTGTCCCAGGGATGTGGCCGCTAGCCCTCATGGCAATGTGCCAGTCACTAATCAGTTTACTTTTTGCCCTTTTCTTAGTGTTTGTAACACCCACACCATTCAGACCCGCTGGACCAGGTGACACTGATGACTCAGCCGGTTGTTATTTCTTCTTCTTCTCTTTTTTAGAGATTTTATTTATTTATTTGAGAGAGAGAGAGATAAAGCACAAGCGGTGGGGGGAGAGGCAGAGGGCCTAGCAGGCCCCAGGCTGTGAGTGCAGAGCCCTCTGGATCCCAGGACCCTGAGATCATGACCTGAGTCAAAAGTCAGATGCTTAACCCACTGAGCCACCCAGGCACCCCTCAGCTGGTTGTTATTTCTAGCACCATCTAGAAAATTTACTTTTGGGACAACATATTAAAAACATTTTTATTGGATTATGTACAACATTAAACATTCCCTTGTAGTGATGTTTTAAATCCGTTATTTTATTTAAAACTGCTTTACAAAGGAAAATTGGCCTGTGAGTTTGCTTCCAATTAGGTGAATTTATTTCTTTTTTCCAAATTGAAAAACAAAAGATGCGAATTAGGAAGTAAAATTATGAACACATGAAAAGTGAAGAAATTTATATGATATTATTGGCCTGGGGGATATGTGTGTGGGTAGGCATGTGTATACACCACACACCCACACAAGAACAGACTTTTAGTGTTTTGTTCACACTGTAGTGAACTAGATGCAACAAAGTTTAAGCTAATATAATGTGGATAACATTTTGAACATTGATTATTGTGCCTTACTTCTCTGCCTCTGCAAGTGCAAACTCTCAATTCTGTCCTACCCAATGCATCCATCTACACGGGGACCATGGGGAGGAGACGGATGATTTTGGACATGCAAACTGAGACCATGTGGTGGGACAAAGACCTGTCAGCCAGGCTATTGAGCTGAAAAGGGGATTTTCCAGTCCAGAGTCGAGAAGACCCTGCTTTAGCCCATGACAGCCTGACCTGCCTAGGGTAATGAACTTTTGATATAAGGGATGTGTAAGTGATAGGTCCCCCTTTCCAGACTGGGGGAATGGTAGGAAGAAGAAGAGAGAAAGGGAGAAAGAAGAGATAAGTGAAGGTAAGTGGGTCCCAATTTTCATCTTTTCCAGACTTCTTTCCAACTCGGTTGGGGTCTGGGGAAAGCCATCTTGCAGGTTGGCCCATGCACTCTGAGGCGTCACCATAACAGAGTAAATCATGGTGGCAGAGGATGTTCTAGAGTCCCCATGAGCACCCCCATGTTTGATGTTGCCCTGGAAGGACTCATAGGACTCCGCATATAGTCTGACTCCTGGTTGTGATTTATTACAATGAATAGCTACAAAACAATATCACCAAAGGGTAAAGGAGCCTGGGACCAAGTCTGGAGGAAAGGAGATGCAAGCTTCCAAGAGGTCTCCCCCGTGGAGTCACACCGGATGTGCTTGATTCACCCCAGCAAAGATTGTGACAACACCTGTAAAATATTGTCTTCCAGGAAGCTCATTAGAGACTCAGTGCCCCAGGTTTTTATTGGGAACTGACTGAGGCATTGAAGGCATTCTCTTCCGGGCATGTACCAAAACTCCAGTCTCCCAGAGGAAAGCAGGTGTTCAGTATAAACCACATTGTTTGCACAAACGCTTTAGAGACACCAGTTCATTCTTATCAGTTAGTATGGTAGAAACTCTCCCTGGATCCAAGTTCCCAGATGCCAGCCAAGGGCCAGCCTTGTGAGAGGGCCTTTGGGTAGGATAGCATTCTCAGGCCGGCTGTAACTCTTTTTTGCACGGAGGGTGATCAGGCAGAGGGGATCTGAGGATAGAGTTTCTCGGCAGCCTTTGGTTCTCAAATGGCCTGGGTGTTACCTTAAAAGACCATGGGACTCCCTTCGGGGTCCACTGTGTAAGGAGGGATGACCCCGCAGGAGAGGCTGGGCTCGGTGAGGTTCACTGGTCCAGAGGGCGGATTTGGCAGAGCTGGTGTCTGTAGCCAGCACAAGTAAGGGGAGGCCACGTTGTTCGGGGAACCCCATCCAGAGCATTTCCCAAGGCAGAAGAATGGATCACAAGCCCATGAGCCCCAGACAATATCAGACATGATGACCAGGAACAGAAGGGAGATCCCTCTAGCAGGCAAATATCCGGGACCAGAACAAGCCCAGAGGTCCCTTTCCCTCAATGCCGGCGGAATGCATGAGGCACCCTCTCTCCCACGCACTCGGACGCTCTTTGGAATATAAACAGAGAAGCAAGGAGAGCCTGAACGTTGCCTAGGTGACTGCTTAGGGTATAGATCATTGCTCTAAGCCAGATTGCATACTGAATACATTTTTCCCCCCGCTCACCAGTGGATAGGTATTTGGAGATCAAGCCAGATTAGCGACTGAATTTTAAAATTACACATTTCCCTATGTTAGCATTATAGTATAAATTGAACTCTGTGTCTTTACCACACTAGTAATTTCTATTTAATTTGCGAGAAAGGATATTATTTTATAGTCTAAAGATGTTTACCATTTCACTGCCCAAAAGGTTTTTCCCCCTTTGAGGTAACTTCTAAAAATAAGAATATGTTGCCCCTAGATGATGGTATTTTCTGATGTACTCAAGATTCGAAATCCAAGACACATCCCAAATATAAAGCTCTTAAAGCCAGGTAAAGTGAACAAAATGTGATAGATAGTCTTCAAAGATCACCACCAACAGTCCCTTGCCTCCCTATTTGGGCAAGTTTCTTCATCCACTAAGAGGAGATGCCCCTCTCCTTAAATCTAGGCTGGCCCCTCTGATTGGCTTTGATCAATAGAATACAACAAAAGTCACTCATGCCAGTTCTGAGCCTAGCCTTTATGAAGCTTGACATCGTTCTCTTTTCCTCTAGGGAAGCCCACTGCCATGTTAAGAAATGCAATGCTGTGAATATGTCCTGTTAGGTATGTGGTGAGTCCACAAGGAGGGACACTGAGAAGCCCCACCAACAGTGAGAAGTGACCCCCAGACCCATAAGCCCAGTTGAATGGTCCAGCTCATTCCCAGCCATTTAGATCATCCCAGCTAAGACCCCAGATACCATGAAGCAAAGATGCTCTTGCTGTCCAAATTCCTGATCTATGGATTCATGAGCAAATGAAATAGTTGTGATTGTAAGTCACTAAATTTCAGGGTAGCTTCTTATGCAGCAATAAATAAGTGGAATACATTTAAGTTACCAACAGAATTAAAAAGGTAACCTTCAAAAAAAAATAAACACAGAGTCTTTGTTATCTACATGAAATAGTTTTAGCTCAGAGTCAGTTTATTTTGGAGTCAAATTATCCTCCGAATAGCATATGATAACCAAATCTTCCAGTCATTTTGACATTAAAATTTTTTGTGTCTTTTGACAGTACAGGTCAAGGAACATCAAAATTTACTGTTTTGTTTTTTTTTTCCAAGTGGAAGTAGAAAACATACCATTAATTCTGCTGTGCAGCTGTCATTACCAGTATTAGCTGCTTTGGTAAATTGATTTCAGCATTTTGCCCAAAGAAACATTAAAAAAACTTTTATTACAGAATTTCCCAAAAATATACATAAGTAGGAAAATAAGATAAGGCAGCCCCCATGTATCTTTCTGGCAATTTTAACAATTATCAACATTCTGCTTTTTTTTTTTTCCCCTGAAGAATTGATGTTCTGACCACCTTTCTCATGAGCAGACTGTTTTCTGGGCACCTGTATCTGAACCTCATGGCAGAAACTGGAAGAGAATGAGGAAAAGAAGTGTCCTTCTATGAAAAACTTGAGAATCCCCCATACTCACATCCTGCTCCCATTTTCTTTAATCAGGAGACTCACTTTCCATTTAGCACTCTAGTTAGTACACGGAGGAATATTGACTCCAAAACTGAGACAAAGTGCTTAGCTTTACTGAATTGCTAGCCACGGCTGGGGTTCCACCTTTAATAAGTCCCTCTGATATGAAGACTTCCAGAACCCATAATCTAAAAAGGCATGCTCCTGCAAAAAGCTTTAAACAAAATTTAAACAAGATTTTGATCACCGGTTTACAATAGTTTCAGGACAAAAGCTTTGGCTTAAAATGTTTTGGGAGTTGTTGGGTCTTTGAGAACATAGAGTGTGTTATACATTAGCTGTTTAATGCGTTCAGTTGTTGAATCCAACATTGCTCAGAAGGTTTAAACATTGGAAGTCATGAAAACAAACACTAGTTCACGTTCCCAGGGCCTAAAAAGAAATCAAAGCAAGCTTAATAGAAGGCAGGCTTAATTATTTTTCTTCATATGACTAATAAAGATGTGAAAAACCGACCTTCAGTTTTACATTTAAGTGGTAATCTTCGTAATTACATCTGGGTTACAGAATGTGATGCTTTGTTTCTTCTCCACAGTTGTAAAATGGAAACTGATCTTTTACATAGTCGTTCGTCTGGATCATGTGACCATGGTGGGCTTAATGAGAATCAGGCAGCTGGCCAAAAGGAAATGTAGTAGAGAGTCTCTCCCTCTTTCTTTCCTTCTTGAGAATCTGTGTCAGAGTTGTAAATTTGTCTTGGGGTCAGAGTTTTGTCTGTCAGTTTATGGATATGGAGAGGGACAGAATGAAAAGAGCAGAAAATTGGGTGAGTATAGGTAGGGCAAGTAGGAATTTCCTGAGAGAAGGCTGGTCAGCATGTTGGCAGGCCTGCTAGTTTTGGAACGCTTTTGGGAAGGCTGAGCTGATTTTGTTTGCTATTAAAACTGTGGTAGACCCTGAGTGTTGAGACATGGGTCATACCTGTTTGATAGCTATTTCTCATTGAGGTAAGAGGCTTATATTGGGTTGTTCTTTCAAGAATTTGATTCTCTTGAAAACACAAAGAAGGCCATGAGGTATCAGTATGGTGCCCTGTTTCCTAGCTACGGTGTGAAAAGGACAGTGTCCTGAGAAGGGAAGATCTGGGTGAAGGTTTTGACTAACTTTGTTCTAGCAAGGCCTATTGTTAAGTAGCTAAATGTACTTAGATGCATCATACAATGTCCAATATCTTACTTGCTTTATATGCAAAATGAAGATAATAAAATCTGTACTTCCTACATGAAAAGATTGCTTTAAAAATTAAATGGCATCAGCTAGTGGCTTGAAAACATATTGAAAAAGTTCAAGTAGAGTATGAAGGCCTGGTTGTCGACATGCATGTTATTTATAGAGTGCCTACCTCATGTAGAGCAGAGCCTTCGGAAGAGAAGTTTCGAAGAAAGATGCCAGATATTACTACTAATATAAACAAGATTGTAATCCATAAGTAAATCATTAGTTCCTGAGACTAGGAAGTTAGGCAAAAGTGAAATAAACACATGGATTTTATCATCATTTTTTTTCCCTGCCATTGGCATTCCCTGGTACATCAACAGGTATTTGATCCTTATTCAAAGCATATATATGCCTGGTGCAGAAACCTGCATGCACACACATACACATAGTATTTCTAGGAACTGCTACAGTCTGATAACCCTGAACACAATCTAAATGGGCATTGTTGATTGTAAAGAGTTAGAAATGGAGAGTTCTATAAGAGACTGAGCTCCACCAGGGGAAATATATCACCATAAGAACTTACTATAACACCTTCTGTTTCTGCTTTCTATTACTGCATAATGAACCACCCCCAAATTGAACAGCCTAAAACAATATACATTTTATTGCTTATGCTTCTATGAATGAGGCACTATGGCAAAGGTCTGCGGGGGATGGCCCAACTCTGCTGTACGTGGTGTCACCTGGGGTAGCTCAGCCGAGCTCGAGGATCTGGGTCAGCCCACGAACCGTATGGGCTGTGGTGCCGGCTGTTGGCTGGGGCCCTTTGGTCTCCTCCGTGCTGCTTCTCTCTCCATGTGGTTTCTCAGCCGCCAGGGACTCTCTCTCCATGTGGCCTTTTCTCCAACGGGAGCCGGGACTTCTTTCCAAGAGGGCAAAGCAGAAGCTGCAAGATCTCTTAAGATCTAGGCCCAGAACCAAGGGCAGCAATGACCTCCTCCTGAACTCTTGTTATGTGAGGAAAATGAACTCCTGAGTGTTTGCGCCATTCTGCTGGGGTATTCTGTTATGTGGCTGAATCATTCCTCTTGGCGACAACCCTCAAGGCTGGCTTATCAGAGGGTTGAAACTTTCTCCCTCTGTCCCTTTTGTTTTTAGCGTGGAACACAGAGCTTTCCTGGGGCAGCCAGGAATCCCTCTGTCTGGATGACTGAAATAAGAAGAGCGGGCATTTCACCATTTTGTTTGCTTTATTAGGGGATTAAGTCCAATTAAACAGAATATCTCTGTTGCCAGAGAATTATAGTTCTGCCAGGAGAATTTAGTAAGAAGGGGCTGCCCTGGGACTTTCGAAAGTGTTGCTGCAAAGAGAGAAACAGTAACAACAAACATTAATATTCATGACAGCCCGGCAAAAAACCTTAAAAGAGGGGGAGGCAGTCCGAGCTAATGGATTATTTTCATAAACCTTTACCTTAATAAACAGTTGTAGAGAATTAATCCGGCATCAGTATGATCTTAAGATTCTTTTTTTAATAATTTTTTATTGTTATGTTAATCACCATACATTACATCACTAGTTTTTGATGTAGTGTTCCATGATTCATTGTTTGTGCATAACACCCAGTGCTCCACGCAGAACGTGCCCTCTTTAATACCCATCACCAGGTTAACCCATCCCTCCACCCCCCTCCCCTCTAGAACCCTCAGTTTGTTTTTCAGAGTCCATCGTCTCTAATGGTTCGTCTCCCCCTCCAACTTATTCCCCTTCATTCTTCCCCTCCTGCTATCTTCTTCTTCTTTTTTTCTTAACATATATTGCATTATTTGTTTCAGAAGTACAGATCTGTGATTCATCAGTCTCGTACAATTCACAGTGCTCACCATAGCACATACCCTCCCCAATGTCTATCACCCGGCCACCCCATCCCTCCCACCCTCCACCACTCCAGCAACCCTCAGTTTGTTTCCTGAGATTAAGAATTCCTCCTATCAGTGAGGTCATATGATACATGTCGTTCTCTGATTCATTTATTTCACTCAGCATAACACCCTCCAGTTCCACCCACGTTGTTGCAAATGGCAAGATCTCATTCCTTTTGATGGCTGCATAATATTCCATTGTGTATATATACCACTTCTTCTTTATCCATTCATCTGTCGATGGACATCTTGGCTCTTTCCACAGTTTGGCTATTGTGGACATTGCTGCTATAAACATTGGGGTGCACGTACCCCTTCGGATCCCTACATTTGTATCTTTGGGGTAAATACCCAGTAGTGCAATTGCTGGATCGTAGGGTAGCTCTATTTTCAACTGTTTGAGGAACCTCCATACTGTTTTCCGGAGTGGCTGCACCAGCTTGCATTCCCACCAAAAGTGTAGGAGGGTTTCCCTTTCTCCGCATCCCCGCCAACATCTGTCGTTTCCTGACTTGTTAATTTTAGCCATTCTGATTGGTGGGAGGTGGTATCTCATTGAGGTTTTGATTTGGATTTCCCTGATGCTGAGCGATGTTGAGCACTTTTTCATATGTCTATTGGCCATTAGGATGTCTTCTTTGGAAAAATGTCTGTTCATGTCTTCTGCCCATTTCTTGATTGGATCATTTGTTCTTTGGGTGTTGAGTTGGATAAGTTCTTTATAGATTTTGGATACTAGCCCTTTATCTGATATGTCATTTGCAAATATTTTCTCCCATTCTGTCGGTTGTCTTTTGGTTTTGTGGACTGTTTCTTTTGCTGTGCAAAAGCTTTTTATCTTGATGAAATCCCAATAGTTCATATTTGCCCTTGCTTCCCTTGCCTTTGGCGATGTTTCTAGGAAGAAGTTGCTGCGGCTGAGGTCAAAGAGGTTGCTGCCTATGTTCTCCTTTAGGATTTTGATGGACTCCTGTCTCACGTCTAGGTCTTTCAACCATTTGGAGTCTATTTTTGGGTGTGGTGTAAGGAAATGGTCCAGTTTCATTCTTCTGCATGTGGCTGTCCAATTTTCGCAACACCATTTGTTGAAGAGAATGTCTTTTTTCCGTTGGACATTCTTTCCTGCTTTGTCAAAGATGAGTTGACCATAGAGTTGAGGGTCCATTTCTGGGCTCTCGATTCTGTTCCATTGATCTATGTGTCTGTTTTTGTGCCAGTACCATACTGTCTTGATGATGACAGCTTGGTAATAGAGCTGGAAGTCCGGAATTGTGATGCCGCCAGCTTTGCTTTTCTTTTTCAATATTCCTCTGGCTATTCGGGGTCTCCTCTGGTTCCATACAAATTTTAGGATTATTTGTTCCATTTCTTTGAAAAAGGTGGATGGTATTTTGATGGGGATTGCATTGAATGTGTAGATTGCCCTAGGTAGCATTGACATCTTCACAATGTTTGTTCTTCCAATCCATGCGCATGGAACGTTTTTCCATTTCTTCGTGTCTTCTTCAATTTCTTTCATGAGTATTTTATAGTTTTCTGAGTACAGATCCTTTGCCTCTTTGGTTGGATTTATTCCTAGGTATCTTATGGTTTGCGGTGCAATTGTAAATGGGATCGACTCCTTGATTTGTCTCTCTTCTGTCTTGCTGTTGGTGTATAGGAATGCCACTGATTTCTGTGCATTGATTTTATATCCTGCTACTTTACTGAATTCCTGTATGAGTTCTAGCAGTTTTGGGGTGGAGTCTTTTGGGTTTTCCACATACAGTATCATGTCATCTGCAAAGAGTGAGAGTTTGACTTCCTCTTTGCCGATTTGGATGCCTTGGATTTCTTTTTGTTGTCCGATTGCTGTGGCTAGGACTTCTAATGCTATGTTGAATAGCAGTAGTGAGAATGGACATCCCTGCCGCGTTCCTGACCTTAGGGGAAAAGCTCTCAGCTTTTCCCCATTGAGAATGATGATTCATAGATGGCTTTTATGATATTGAGGTATGTACCCTCTATCCCTATACTCTGAAGAGTTTTGATCAAGAAAGGATGCTGTACTTTGTCAAATGCTTTTTCTGCATCTATTGAGAGGATCATATGATTCTTGTTCTTTCTTTTGTTAATGTATTGTATCATGTTGATTGATTTGCAGATGTTGAACCAGCCTTGCAGCCCAGGGATAAATCCCACTTGGTCGTGGTGAATAATCCTTTTAATGTACTGTTGGATCCTACTGGCTAGTATTTTGGTGAGAATTTTTGCATCCATGTTCATCAAGGATATTGGTCTGTAATTCTCCTTTTTGATGGGGTCTTTGTCTGGTTTTGGGATCAAGGTAACGGTGGCCTCATAAAATGACTTTGGAAGTTTTCCTTCCATTTCTATTTTTTGGAACAGTTTCAGGAGAATAGGTATTAATTCTTCTCTAAATGTCTGGTGAATTCCCCTGGGAAGCCATCTGGCCCTGGGCTTTTGTTTGTTGGGAGATTTTTGATGACTGCTTCAATTTCCTTAGTGGTTATAGGTCTGTTCAGGTTTTCTATTTCTTCCTGGTTCAGTTTCGGTAGTTGATACATCTCTAGGAATGCACCCATTTCTTCCAGGTTATCTAATTTGCTGGCATAGAGTTGCTCATAATATGTTCTTATAATTGTTTGTATTTCTTTGGTGTTGGTTGTGATCTCTCCTCTTTCATTCATGATTTTGTTGATTTGGGTCATTTCTCTTTTCTTTTTGATCAGTCTGGCCAGGGGTTTATCAATCTTGTTAATTCTTTGCAAGAACCAGCTCCTAGTTTCGTTGATCTGTTCTACTGTTCTTTTGGTTTCTATTTCATTGATTTCTGCTCTGATCTTTATTATTTCTCTTCTCCTGCTGGGTTTAGGCTTTATTTGCTGTTTTTTTCTCTAGCTCCTTTAGGTGTAGGGTTAGGTTGTGTATTTGAGACCTTTCTTGTTTCTTGAGAAAGGCTTGTATTGCTGTATACTTTCCTCTCAGGACTGCTTTTGCTGTATCCCAAAGATTTTGAACAGTTGTGTTTTCATTTTCATTGGTTTCCATGAATTTTTTTTAATTCTTCTTTAATTTCCTGGTTGACCCATTCATTCTTTAGTAGGATGTTCTTTAGCCTCCATGTATTTGAGTTCTTTCCGACTTTCCTCTTGTGATTGAGTTCTAGTTTCAAAGCATTGTGGTCTGAAAATATGCAGGGAATGATCCCAATCTTTTGGTAGCAGTTGAGACCTGATTTGTGACCTAGGATGTGATCAATTCTGGAGAATGTTCCATGGGGACTAGAGAAGAATGTGTATTCCGTTGCTTTGGGATGGAATGTTCTGAATATGTCTGTGAAGTCCATTTGGTCCAGTGGTTCATTTAAAGTCTTTATTTCTTTGTTGATCTTTTGCTTAGATGATCTGTCCATTTCAGTTAGGGAGGTGTTAAAGTCCCCCACTATTATTGTATTGTTGTCAATGTGTTTCTTTGCTTTTGTTATTAATTGCCTTATATAATTGGCTGCTCCCATGTTAGGGGCATAGATATTTACAATTGTTAGATCTTCTTGTTGGATAGACCCTTTAAGTAGGATATAGTGTCCTTCTTCATCTCGTATTACAGTCTTTGGTTTAAAATCTAATTTGTCTGATATCAGGATTGCCACCCCAGCTTTGTTTTGGTGTCCATTAGCATGGTAAATGGTTTTCCACCCCCTCACTTTCAATCTGGGGGTGTCTTTGGGTCTAAAATGAGTCTCTTGCAGACAGCATATTGATGGGTCTTGTTTTTTAATCCAATCTGATAGCCTGTGTCTTTTGATTGGGGCATTTAGCCCATTTACATTCAGGGTAACTATTGAAAAGTATGAATTTAGTGCCACTGTATTGCCTGTAAGGTGACTGTTACTGTATATTGTCTGTGTTCCTTTCTGATCTATGCTGCTTTTAGGCTCTCTTTTTGCTTAGAGGACCCCTTTCAATATTTCTTGGAGGGCTGGTTTCGTGTTTGCAAATTCCTTTAGTTTTTGTTTGTCCTGGAAGCTTTTTATCTCTCCTTCTATTTTCAATGATAGCCTAGCTGGATATAGTATTCTTGGCTGCATATTTTTCTCGTTTAGTGCTCTGAAGATATCATGCCAGTCCTTTCTGGCCTGCCAGGTCTCTGTGGATAGGTCTGTTGCCAATCTAATGTTTCTACCATTGTAGGTTACATATCTCTTCTCCCGAGCTGCTTTCAGGATTTTCTGTTTGTTCTGAGACTCATAAGTTTTACTATTAGATGTCGGGGTGTTGACCTATTTTTATTGATTTTGAGAGGGGTTCTCTGTGCCTCCTGGATTTTGATGCCTGTTTCCTTCCCCACATTAGGGAAGTTCTCTGCTATTATTTGTGCCAATATACCTTCTGCCCCTCTCTCTCTTTCTTCTTCTTCTGGGATCCCAATTATTCTAACGTTGTTTCATCTTATTGTATCGCTTATCTCTCGAATTCTGCCCTCGTAATCCTATACTTTTTTCTCTCTCTTTTTCTCAGCCTCTTTATTTTCCATCATTTGGTCTTCTATATCGCTGATTCTCTCTTCTGCCTCATTTATCCTCGCAGTTAGTGCCCCCATTTTTGATTGCACCTCATTAATAGCCTTTTTGATTTCGATGTGGTTAGATTTTAGTTCTTTTATTTCTTCAGAAAGGGTTTCTCTAATAACTTCCGCACTTTTTTCAAGCCCAGCTAGTATCTTTAAAGTCATGATTCTGCACTCTAAGTCCGACATCCTACTAATGTCAGTATTGAGTAGGTCCTGGCAGACGGTACTACCTCTTGTTCTTTTTGCTGAGGTGCTTTTTTTCATCTTGTCATTTTGTCCAGAGGAGAATAGATGAATGAGAGAGAACAGAATGCTAACAGGTTAACAACGTCTCCAGCAAATATACTCTATACAAATCAGAAAAGACCTGAAACCAGGGGACAAGAAAGGGAAAGAAAGAAGAGAAAAAAAAAGGAAAAAGAAAAAGATAAAAACAAACAAAAACAGAACAAAACAAAAAAAACAGAATATGATCAAATATGATCAGGCTAGTACATAGATCAGTGCCACACCCAAGATTTTGGGCGTATTTTGGTCTGTTAGAAGAAAGTGCCTGCTAAAATTTTAAAGGAAGAAAGACTTATATATGTACAAAATAAGGGTTGATACAATGAAGGGATGGAAGATGACTGTAAAGATGAAAATTATAAAAGATTCTATAAAAGGAATTGATAAGATAAGAAGTTGTTTTTAAAAAGAAAGAAGAAGATTTAAAAAAAAGAAAAAAGAATAAAAAAGGAAAAAAAAGGGAGAGAATGTGATCAGGCAGGAGACTAGAACAAAGCCATACACTAGTGATTTAGGGTATATTTTGATCTGTTAGAAGAAATTGTATCTCAAAATTTTAGAGAGAACAACTTATATATATATATATGCCAAAAATAAGGATAACTACTATGAAGGGATAAAAATATGACCTAAAAATGAAAAATAAAAATGTTTTTTTTTTAAAAAGGGATTGATAAGATGTTGGTTGAAAAAGGGAAAAAGAAAAATTCAAAAATAAAACAGTTAAAAATTAACTTTGAAAAACTAATGAATTATGGTAAAAAAGCCATGAATTCTATGTGCGGTATTCCCCTAGCGCTGGAGTTCTCCCGTTCTCCTTGATCGGTAAACTTGGTCTTGGCTTGCTGGCTGTTCGTGCTGATCTTCTGGGGGAGGGGCCTGTTGCCATGGTTCCCAAATGTCTTTGCCGGAGGCGGAATTGCGCCGCCCTTGTGAGTCCAGGCTAAGCAAGCTGCTCGGGTTTGCTCTCAGGAGCTTTTGTTCCCTGCAAGCTCTCGGTACAGCTTTGGAGGATCAGGGTGAAAATGGTGGCCTCCCAATCTCCACCCGGAGGAGCTGAGAACTTGGGGCCCCGCTCCTCAGTGCGCCCCCAGAGAAAAGCAGTCACTCCCGTCTCCCTGGTCTCCGGCCGCACTCCGTGCTCACCCAGCCTGTGACCAAGCGTTTCTCTCTCTGGCACCCGACCCCGTGTGGAGTCTCCAAACCCAGCAGATCCCTGCGGTGCGTTCTCGCGCCGCTCCTCCCCGGGAAGGAAGGGGAGTGTCCCCGGATCTGCCGCTTGTTGGGTCCCTGCTGGAGGAGCCGTGGCCCGACTGGGCCGCGGGTCACAGTTTATGGCAACCCCGAGCTGAGAGCCCTCTCCTCGGCTCCGTCTCTGCAGCCAGCTTCCCCGCTCTGATCCCTGGGAGCTGTGCCGCACTCAGGCACCCCCGGTCTTTCTGT
Organism: Callorhinus ursinus; assembly: GCF_003265705.2. Lineage (NCBI taxonomy): Eukaryota > Metazoa > Chordata > Mammalia > Carnivora > Otariidae > Callorhinus > Callorhinus ursinus. The sequence continues at coordinate 251,514 of NW_027397090.1, read as the reverse complement.
GACCCCGAGTGTCCTGAGACCACACTGTCCTGTGAGGGTTCCACCCCCCGCTTAGCCACTGGAGTGACGTCCCTCAGCAGAGCCGACTTCTAAAAGTTCCAATTTTGTGCTCCGCGGCTCGAGCACTTGCCAGATGCGGCCGACGGAGGCCCCCTTCCCCCGCCGTCTATCCTCCCGAATATCGCCTCGGATTCACTTCTCCGCACGTCCTACCTTCTGGAAAGTGGTTGCTTTTCTGTTCAGAGTGTTGTTACTATTCTAATCTTCAATCTCCTGTTGAGTTCGTAGGTGTTCAGAATGGTTTGATCCCCATTCAGCTGAATTCCTGAGACCAGACGAAATCCAGGTCTCCTACTCCTCCACCGTCTTGCTCCGCACCCCCCCATCCTAAGATTCTAATCACACAATCTCCCTCAAATGTCATAGCTGAGAACAGGAATAAACCATACCCCCTTGCTTGAATACGTGTGAGTTAATTCACATCTGAGTTGGACTGCATGCAATCTGATAGGGTTGAGAAGAAGCAGATGGATGTATTGAAAAATCAAAAGACAGAATCAGCTACTCACTGGGTGGCCATACCTCCCTGGCCCTCCTCCCAAGGCTTCTGAACCTTGAAAGGGATGCCACTTTGTTATTGGAAAATGGATCCCAAACCATGAGAACTTAAGAAAAAAAATCACACAACAACAACAACAGATCACATGAAAATGTTTGTCTCGGGTGCTTCCTATGGCTTTCTGTGTCTGAAGTGATCAGCTGAAGAGAAACCACAAAGGAAGACACAGTGGGGAAGAAGCCCAACCCCGTTGGAAAGGACAGCCTACGGAGGAGCCTCTGTCCTGTTCGCCTTCTCCCGCCTTCCCCCTCTCCTCCTCTACTTGCAGAGAGCTAGCTGCTTTTGGTGTTTTTCTCCAGGTGGGCATAAGGCTGTGTCCAGCATGTCTCGTCTAGTTCAGATGGGTTCATGAATTTCCTATCATGACATCCTCTTTATTTCAGTGCAGTGGAATAGTCCAGCTTCACTCCACTCTGGTCTCCTCTCAAGAGGACCCGCAGAGCGGCACAGGTAAGACAGAAAGCAGTGCTGTCCACATTGCTGGGAGGAACCCACTTTCTGTGGACTGGCCACGTTTTCCATTCATGACCACAGACGGGCACACAGAGCTCTTTTTCTTTTGCTTTCTGTTTGGGTTTCTCCTCATCTTTGAGACCACTCAAAGGTTCTGGTGTCTAGGGCTTGGAATGGAGCCCTTTGACCTTTACCATTTCCTTGGGTGACTCCTTTTAGGGCAATGCCTTTAGATATCTATCTCTGTGCTAATAACTTTCAAATTTGTGTCTCCAATCCAGACTTCCCTCACGACTCCAGCATCCTAGATTTAAGTGCCACCGGACATCTTTAAAGTGTCGATAGGGAACTTAAACTTAACATATTAAAAAAAATCACTTGATAAACAATCTGTCCCCATCCAAACACACACGCACACATGTGTACACACACACACACACACATGCATGCATACACACAAGCACACGTGTCTCTTCTGGGTCATCCTGTGTCTGTAAAGTCTCCCTCCTACCCTCACCCACTCAGTGGTTCAAGATCAAGTATCTAGGAGTCATTTCTTATTTTTCTCCTTTACTCACCCAAATTGATTCCACCAGCATTCTAGGCTATTCAATCTCTAAAATATAACCAGAATCTATCTTCTTCTCCACATTTTTACTATCAACCCCTTAGTCTAAGTCTCTAAACTATCATTTCAAATAAATTATTCCACTTCCTTCCTAACTGGTTTTCCTACTCCCCTTGCTGTCTGCAGTCAATTCCCTATACAGGAGCCAAAGTGATCTGTTTAAGGTGGTAAATCTGAGCATGCTGTTCCTCTGCATCAAATCATCCAATATCTTCTTGCCACACAGAGAATAAAATTGTACTGCTTAAGCCCTCATGAGCTGGCCTCACCCATCACCCCCACTCCATCCAGCACCTCCCTCCCACCTGCTTATTATAACCACATCCTCCTTCCTGCACCGCAAACACCTCATGTCCCTGCCTTAAATCTTTTGCATCTGCCATCCCCTTTGCCTGGAATATTTTCCCTCCATATCCCTTTATGGATGGATTCTTGTAATTCGGTTGTCAGATCATCATCTGATGAATACGTTCTTTTCCAACCACCTAGGACATCACCCTCTCTTATTTTCCTCAGAGCATTTCCCACTACCTGAGATGGGCTATAGAATATCTCTCCTGGTAGCATGTAAGCTCCTTTAGAGAGGGGACCTTGCCTGTTTACTCTATTGAATCTCAAACACCTAGAATATTGTCTGGTACATACTGTTTTCTCAGTAAATCTTTGTTTAATATAAGCTTTTTAACTAGAAACACCTAGAAGGTGTTTGATGTGTGTTTGTTAGAAGAATGAATATATGAAAGAGGCATGGTATTTGCTGGTTCTGTTCTTGGAAAGAGTTCTTCCCAGTACCTTCAACCCCACCCCGTTCTATTTGGATGAATCCATCTGACTTGGGTTTTTGATCAATATATTCATTATGGTCTAGCTAAATCCCAGAGCAATAAATGGGTGTTGTCTTTCTCAATCAAATATTTGCCCCAACATATCTCACTGGACCTTGGTACTCTTACCTTATTGGAGAGTATTATTATCAAAACATCAAATGCTCTTTCTACATTTCCTCCCAGGTCTAGGATTCCATGAGTCTCTCTTCCTTATCTTTTGTTTTCTTTAGCTAGATGTGCAGGAGTTACCCGCAGTATCTGTATAAGCTGTCTTCCATAAACAGTGGAGTCAAAGGCTAAGGGGATATCTGACTTGACTCTCAGAAGATTTCTGTAGCCATGGAGGAACAGAGTAATCTTTGTGGCCAAATTCTTTGCCATTTCTCTTAAACTGTGCAAAATGCTTTCCATACTTACTAATATTGGCCTTTAAGCATTTTGCCATTTTAACAAGGAATTTAGTTTTATGTCTTTTTAAATCCCTGGTGATAAGCCATTGTGGTTCCATTTTGTAAATACTTACATTTGGAAATTCAAAGCAAATTCAAGTTTAGAGCAGTAAGATGCCTCAAACTACATGCCACGGTTGAACTTGAAGTTTGGTCTGATATTTTGCTTGCCTTCAAAGGGTTTTTTTTAAAACTGTAAATTAATTGGTTTACTCTGCACAATGAAAAGTGATAAAATGTGAGATTAGAAAGTACCATAGAATTCTTATTTGCATATATAATTGACAATTTTAATTAATATATTTTATTTATTTAAAAATCAAGAATTTATACCTATTTTAAATAGGAATGGGAAGAGTCATAAGCTTCAGATATATATATATATATATATATAGAGAGAGAGGGGCACACATTTACACATATGTATATTCACACATGTATGATATATGTGTATAAAATATTAGAGTATTTTTATGTTTTTTTCCAATGCTATAAGTCATTCGCCAAAAATCTTCAAAACTTTTTAATTGAGCATCTCTTTGGCCTTTTCAGGTAAAAGTGCTAACACTAGAAATGAGTCCAAGTTTTTATAATACCATATATAGAAATGACTAAAGTTATTGAGCATTTTTTGGTAGGGGCATTGTGCTCTTCTCTGAAGTAATATAAAATATTGGAGAGTGGTATAAATTGTTATTATGATATTATGGGAAGCAGAAAGAACAGGAGATCTAAGTGTTCTGAGTTCTAATACTATCTGTACTACTAACTAATCATATGTATTTATAGATAAGCTACAGTCTTCTGGATGTCAGAATCTATCACCTTGTTCTTCAGGAAAATCTTCTGAAAGATACTAATGTACATTTCATTACAAAAGGTTTCTATACCCAAAAAATTCCAGGAAATGCTTATAATATCCCTTGTGTAGTCTTGGAAATTCAGTAAGAATATTATCCTGGGCACCGAGAAGGTCCATAAGAGCAACAAAGTTGATTTAAAAAAAAAAACAAAACAGCATTTCTCAAGCATTTTTGCTCACAGAACTTTATTTTTAAGTCATTTTAAATTTTTTCTCAGAACACCTATCAAATCTTGTAATTTAAGTGTTCTGCAATAACTCATCATAGGTAGTATCCTCACACTACAAGATCTGAGGGTTCTTTGAAATCCTAGGAGTCCATGATTCTTTATATCAAAATTATAAAACTAATATCTCAGAATAAAACAAGACTCAACTCTCAGAATTTCTTTCTGAAACCCTATTTTTTTCTCATAATGTAATATAATCAGCCAACAAAATGTAGATCTTTCTCTCATCACTATCTCAACCAAAAGTCTAAAGACCTAGAAGTCATATTATATTAATTTAAGGTTTATTTAAAAATTCGGATTATATCAAACATGCAAAAAGATAGGAGTAAGTGACAAGTCTGAGAATATGTAAATATTTCTCCTGATTAGATGGTGTATTATTAATTCCCTTCAATGAGAAATTAGCAAGCCAACTCTATGTTTCTGGTGGTAGGCCAGGCACTAGAAATGTAGATACAAGTAAGATATGGTCCCCGCATCCTGTGATGAATATTGTGATAGACAACTGGGCAGGGTGTTATGAGGACCCCAAATCCAGTATGAGTATACACAGGCTGGGAGGAGAAAATAGAAGATAAATATACTATAATAAGAAAACCAAAGTAAACCAAGAAAGAGCCCTTGAGACATTGACACTTGAGAGAAATTGTTGGCACTGGAAGGCAATGGGCCCAGAAGATATGGGACATGGTGGCTATGGAAAGAAAAGCCAGAAAAACAAATCTCAGTAATTAATGGATCCCATTTCAAGGAACTTTATCAGAGGATCCTACACTTTAAGAGACAAGAAGTCCTTGAAGCTTATTAACCAGTCATTCTACCGATAATTATACTAAGGTCCAAAGTCACAAACCTGAATTGTGGCAGAAACAAGACCAGACTCTAAGACATCTGATTTTGAGCAAATCTTTTTCCACTGTGACATTATTTGGAGATCCTGTGACTTTTATATTTATTACTATTGTACATGATTCCAAATAAGTAGACCCTTGTTTGTGGCTATCCGATGGTTTCCAGTGATGTTTACCTTAACGAGATTTGAGTTATAACCCATTAAATAGCAACTTAACAAATGTCCATATTAGAAGAACAGGAGTTCCACTTGGATACAGAGAAAATGGCAAGTAATTCAAGGCACACTAGGCCTAGAGACTAGGCAACTGACCTGGTCTCTGATGATAGACAGCAGAGGTGGGTGGAAAGGAAGGAAGACCTTCAAACTCATTCAATATTTCATTGTCCACTGATGGGAAGAACGTTGATGGCATTGCCAGCTACAGGTGGCCTGCGGGGGAGGCGAGGCATTGTTGATTATGTGGAGGGCCAGGAGGGAGGACCAGACAAGAGGGATTCTCTGAAGGGAGAATCAATGTACCCGATGGTACACAATGCGTGATGAATAAAGCAAGATGAATTTAAAGGGCATGGTGATGACGAGGGAAGGGCATTTAGCTCGTTATAGGGACAGAGATCAGGACAAACCTCAGACTTCATTATACACACAAACTGCTGTAAATAATCATAGAATTGTTAAGTCTAGAAAGAATACAGGGAGATCATCAATTTTTCTTCTGCCTCTAAAAAAAAATTCCCTTCAGGCTTTAGCAATGGATAATACAATGGTTTTTATCATGTTTTTAATAACACCCCTTGATAAAATATTTGTACATCTCATACCATTTTGTAAGTAGATTGTTCTACATGCATAATTCTGGGCCCTCTTTTCTATTTGTTCCATTTCCTTTTATACAGATTGAAAATTGATGATATAATCAGTAAGCCTCATTTCTTTCCCTAAAGGCAACTGGGCGAGAACTCCTTGTTAGCCATTCCTTCTCAAATCTAAACTGTGAAGTTTCCACGAAGTTTTCTTCGTGGAAATCATATACCAACTTCAGTATTATTTTGATGGCCCGGCTTCATTTTCTCTCCATTCTATTTTAACTGAAGAGGCAATAACTAGATACAGTTCTCTTGTTGGTTAAAAAAAAAAAAAAAAAAAGACCAAATAACGAATGGATAGTTTGTAATTCCTACAAGTTCTGGCCTTATTTATATGAACAGAAAGAACCCTTTTGAACTTCTTAAAAGAGTACTATACATTTATCTTAGGTCAGTTTGATATTCAATATATAAAGCCTCCCATTAATCCCCTCCCCCTTGAAAAAATAAAAATGCTTCTTCGCCCCTTTGCCAGACACAGACAATTGCTTCAGAGAATATGTAAATAACTTTTTGAAATACATTTTCAAACTCCTCCCCCAGCACTGTTATTTTTTTTTCAATTCAAAGACTAATTCCAGCACCACAATTTCTTGGGACAAAGAAACACATTTCCCATGTAAAACAGAAATGATAAATAGGGAAGTTTCCTGCAGCTTACAAAGCCTGATGCTTAATATTATTTTTCTGAATCTACAGTAAAGAAATTGATCTATTGATAATTTTAACAGGTGTCTGAGAAAATAAAAACAGTGTATCAAATTCTTGTCACTGGCAATATTCTTCTCTTTGGGATGTCTCAACATGGAGACATTACAGATATTTGCAAAGGGAAATGAAAAGGCGTAAGTTATTTTATTTATAGGCAATTCAAATTCTTCCTGCAAAGAATGTATAGCATCATATAAAAAAGCTAAAATATCGGCATTCTCACTTCCAATCCTGCACATCCTTTCCAGTCACTGTCCCTAAAATCCTCATGTCCTCCCCAAGCTCCCCCAAATGTTACTTTCACTCCTTCCAATATATTTTTGTAGGATCAGCTCTTTTCTGTCTGCATCAAAATCGGGTGACTATACTGGTTTCCTGGACTCACAGTAATTTGCACTTTGACCTTGTTTAAAGTGTACAAATATTTAGTTTGTGAATAATATGAATAATGTAACTCTTTATTTGCTGATTCTGTTCTGCTTTTAGCAGGTACCCTGTAATACACCTATAAACTGTTGCTTATTTCTAAAACAGTAGCAAAATAAGTCATCCATACTGGCGTAAAATGATGGGGTGGAGAGACATTTAATTGACTTGTGATGATTTGAGGGAGCTAGACTCAATTGATTTACTATTCATGGAGTTGATGAACTTTATTACATTACTGATGTCATGTAGTAGGGAGTCATTTTTGTCTGGACTATTAATTTGATGTGTTTATAGCGGTTTTTACTAACCTGTGAACAAGGGCCAGCTTCAGCAAAATCACTTAAGCTTTTTCAAATGGCAAATTCCTGTGCTCACCTGAATCTGATTGCATCACAGTTTCCAAGGATGGGCCCTGGGACCTGCATTTTAAATAAGTAGTTCTGGCTATTCTTCTCACATTAAAATATTTGAGAGTCCCTGGTTTATAACACGATGTATATTCTAACCCAAATCTCCTGTTGAATTTGGCAGTCTGTTTATAGAACCAGCTATTAGTTCTTCTAGAACATTTTTGAACGTTCTACAGGTATTTCATATTTGTTGCATGCTCCACCCACTAAACCTAGGAAGCACTTGAGACTCTGCCCACTCTCTCACCAGCAACACACAATCCATCAATACATGTCTTCATGTCTAGCTTCTTAAGATTCTTGTGTCTATCACCTCTTCTCCATCCCCACCTTCCCTAACATGCCAAGTTGCAAAGAATTTTTTTTTATGAAGTTTTTTATTTTACTTCTAGTATAGTTAACATACAGTGTTATATTAGTTTCAGGTATACAATATAGTGACTCAGCACTTCCATACAACATCCGGTGCTCATCATGATAAGTGTGCTCTTTACTCCCCATCACCGATTTCACCCATCCCTCACCCACCTACCCTCTGCTAACTGACAGAATGGGAGAAGATATTTGCAAATGACATATCAGATAAAGGGCTAGTATCCAGCCTGGGTGGCTCAGATGGTTAAGCGTCTGCCTTCGGCTCAGGTCATGATCCCAGAGTCCTGGGATCGAGTCCCGCATCGGGCTCCCTGCTCTTGGGAGCCTGCTTCTCCCTCTCTCTCTCTCTGTCTCTGTCTCTCATGAATAAATAAATTAAAAAAAAAGTTTAAAAAAATAAAAAAATTTAAAAAAATTAAAAAAAAGGGCTAGTATCCAAAATCTATAAAGAACTTATCAAACTCAACATCCAGAGAACAAATGATCCAATCAAGAAATGGACAGAAAACATGAACAGACATTTTTCCAAGGAAGACATCCAAATGGCCAACAGACACATGAAAAAGTGCTCAACATTGCTCGGCATCAGGGAAATCCAAATCAAAACCTCAATGAGATACCACCTCACACCCGTCAGAATGGCTAAAATTAACAAGTCAGGAAACGACAGATGTTGGCGGGGATGCAAAGGCTTTTCGTAATGTAAAGCGATGTGACCAAATAGAGTGTATCACGTCCCTTTTTGAGCTCCCAAGTGGCACAGCAAGGGAGAACAGTGGCAGTGGGCTGGTACACATGCAGGCAAGAAGCCTTTCATTGTCGCTCTCTATCATTTGTAGAAAACTGAAAAGCAATAATAAAACTGTTGGTCTGCTTTAATTACCATGATTAAACAGTGTTAGTAATAAAATACTCCTCACTATGGGATTTTTTCCCGCCAGTTTCAGCACACTGTTGGCCCACATATACTTTGTACATATTTTTATGATCTTTACACATGCTACTTTATAATTGTCTGTCTACACATTTTTCCCTTTCCCTAAACTCTTAGCTCTTTATATATTTTCTATCTCCCAGCAACTAGCAGAACACTTCCTAAGCATTATAGATGCTTAATAAATGCAAATCTTGCATACTGGAATAAACGTATTATTACTACATTATATACAAGGCATGGATCAAGCTGGAAGACTAAGTATGCATATCTGCATACTCATTCCCATGGAAATCTCTATACATTGTGATACAGTAATAATTGATTATGGGAAACAAGGAGATGTCATTAGTGGATTAGGTAATTCAAAGAATAATTGAATGAAGAAGTCAAACAGGTGTGACTATTTGAATAAACCACTCCCCTGACACCAGCTGGAGAATACATCAAATACATTAATAACATATAGACACACACACAGCCCCCTAACAATAGGTAAACATGGAATATCAGATTCAAAATGAGCAAAGACACACCCACACACAAATTACTAATATTTAAGGAAAATGAACAACACTGTTTTATAGAAGCACCAGACAATAGAAGTGTTAATGATCAATACAGTGAAGATAGTATAGGAAATGTAAAATAAATGTAACTACTAAACTCAGATGAAGATGAAGGAATATTTTGTTCTGTAAGAAAGAACAGCTTTTCTATGAAAAAGGGGCACTTGAGATCTAAACAGCATCAGCATGGGTATACAAAAACTCAGTTGATGCATTCAGTAGCAGAATGGACAAGAATGGATTGCTGAACAGAAATATTAAGCCAGAAAATTATCCCAGTATTTAGCATAAAATGTTTAAAAAATCTTTGAAAAATAACTAAAAATAGAGAAAATGGATCTAGAACTTAGAATATTTTTGTCATAAGATAGCAAAATAAAATCTGCCCACATGGAAATTAAAAGTCAATCTCCCAGCTAACTACTAGGTCAGAAAGGGTGCTATATAATAATAAGTATGTGTTGTGGCCAAAGTTATTCAAGGAAATTCTTTTATTAGAATTCATGAAATTACTGTGTTAGAAAATGAGAAATCTTGGAGAAAATGTTTCAATTGTTCAACTCAAGAAATTAGGGGGGAATAAATCTAAAGCACGAGAAAACAATTGCTAAATTAAAATAAGAAATTAGTAGTTCTGGCTATTCTGGCAAATTTAAACTAAAAATTTGATAAACAGAACTGAATGCTATTTTAAAAGATGATTAAATATAGAAAACATTAACAAGTATGCTAAAAAAAATCCCAGGAGATACAAAAGCAGTATTGAGAAACAAAAGAAGCACCATTATACTTATAAAAGATATAAAAGTTTAAAGAAAATCTTATGTATATTTTGCATAAAAATTTTGAAAAATTGGCTCAAATAAATAAAGTATTAGGAAATTATTAAATAACAAAATTAGTTTCAACAATATGTAGAACACTTGCACATGTGCATAGGACAACTATAGCAGGGACACCTGGTGGCTCAGTCAGTTAAACGTCTACCTTCAGCTCAGGTCATGATCCCAGGGTCCTGGGATCGAGCCCCACATCAGGCTCCTTGCTCAGCGGAAGGCTGCTTCTCCCTCTGCCGCTGCTCCCCTGCTTGTGCTCTCTCTCTCTGTCTCTCTGACGAATAAATAAATAAAATCATAAAAAAAAAACAACTATAACATAAACCAAAAATGCCAAAATTATTTCTAAGGAGGCACAAGGCTCTGATGATTTTACTAAAAAGTCTTCTAAATTTTTAAGAAATGAATCATTTTCCATATTAATAAATTTTTCTGGAGCAGAGAAAGTGTTGAAGCCCATTTTAAATCATTCTGCCACACTAGCATAACTCTAATACACTAAATGGACCTGAGTCTTACCTATAACTTAATCATAGGCTAACCTTGCTTAAAAATTGAAGCAAACATCCTGAATCTAATATTAGTAAGTTGAAGCCAACAACGTGTTAATTGAATGATACATTTTTATGTCAGGAGTTGCTTCGACGGCATAAAAATCATAACATAAAAATTGGTTACTATATTAACAAATCAAATTAGAAAGAAATTATGTGACTGCCTCCACTGATGAAAAAGCATCTGATGAATTTCAATTCCCAATCTTCACTTTTTAATTGAAATTTGAAAATTTAACAGTAATCCAGAGTAGAATCCACAAGTATGCATTACATTTATCTGTCATATATGTCTCTAATCCATGCTAGCCTTAGATGATATTTCTAACTCCATCATTCCCTCTATATTTACTAATTGGCAATCTACTAGAAGAATGTATGAATTTTGATATGTTTATCATTCAATTAGAAATATTTCTTAGTTTTTAAAATTCATTTAACCCATGGGTATGATTTTAACTTCCCCATATTAGGACCTTTCTAGGTAACTTATTCTTTTTTTTTTTTTTAAGATTTTATTTATTTATTTGTCAGAGAAAGAGAGAGCACAAACAGGGGGAGCGGCAGGCAGAGTGAGAAGCAGGCTCCCTGCTGAACCAGGAGCCCAATGCGGGACTCAATCCCAGGACCCTGGGACCATGACCTGAGCTGAAGGCAGATGCTTAACTGACTGAGCCATCCCGGTGTCCCTTTTTTATTCTTTTGATTCTAAATTAGTTCTGTTATTGGGGCACCTGGGTGGCTCAGTTGGTTAAGCATCTGACTCTTGATCTCAGGTTCTAATCTCAAGGTCGTGAGTTCAAGCCCTGCTTTGGGCTCCATGGTGGGCATGGGAGCCTACCTAAAAATAAATAAGTAAGTAAGTAAATAAATAAATAAAATTAATTCTGTTATCGTCCGGTAACCTATTCTGTAAGGATTTGATATTTGGGAATCTATAGACTTTTGTTTATGGCCTAGCATATGTTTCATTTGTACCAGAAAAGAATGAATATTCTTCAGCTCCTAGGAGTCTTATTTCATAAATTAGTTAAGGTGGCTGATAGTTTGGGTCAGATTTTCTATGTATTTTCTGGTTGTTTTGTTTCATTTTATCAGTACTGAGAAAGGGTGCTAATATCTCCAACTATAATTGTGATTTTTCTATTTTTCTCTTCAATTTGTCAATTTTTGCTTAATACATTATGAAGTTCTGTTATTAATTATAATTATAATTACTGTTTTTTCCTCATGAATTGATTCTTTCATTGTAATGAAATATCTGTGTCTTTGGTTTGCTCTTTGTCTTGAAGTCTTCTCTATGACCTGATACTAATATTGCCGCTCCACCTTACTTATGCTTACTCTTGGCATGGCATATTTTTTCCATCCATTTACTTTCCATCTATCTCTGTTTTTCATATACATAGTGTATCTCTTATAGGTGATATATAGTTCGGTCATGTTTATTTTATCTATTCTGACAACCTTTTCTTTTTCATTTGAATTTTAGACAATGTATATAACATAATTGTTGATATGAGTGGATACCAGTGTATCATTTTATTGTTTGTTTCCTATTTGCCCCCCTTGCATTTTAACTTTTCATTTTGCCTTACTTCCAGTGCTTTCTAGGAATTGTAATATGCATTTGTAATTTATCAAAATCAATTTGGAGTTAATGTTGCACTTCTTCATTTAAAATATAAGAAACTTACAACAGGTTAGTCCCATTTCACTTCTCTTTCTTTGTGCTGTCATCATATGTTGTTTAAAAATATTGATAGAATGAAAAAATACAGCCTTTTATATCTATCTATACATTTACTACATTCATATTTCTTGATTTCTTCCTATAGATCCTAGTTTCTATCTCGTATTATTTTTCTTTAACATGAAGAACTTCCTATGGTGTTTTTTGAAGTGCAAATTTGTTGATAATGAATTCCCTTATGTTTCATTTACCTAAAAATATCTTTGCTTTAATTTTTTTATTGATACTTTCACAGGATAAAGACTCACAGGTTGACATTTTGTTTTTTTTTTAGAGCAATTTTCAGTTCACAGCAAAATTGAATGCAAGGTACAGAGATTTCTGATATACCCCCTGCCCTCACATATACACAACCGCTCCCACTGTCAACAATTTGGACCACAGTAGTACATTTGTTACAAAAGATGAAGCTACGTTGACACATCATTATCATCCATAGTCCCTAGTTTACATTAGAGTTCACTCTTGGTGTTTATATTATATGGGTTTTGACAAATGTATAGTGACATGTATCCTCCACTGTAGCATCATACCAGAATAGTTTCACTGCCTTAAAATCCTCTATGCTCTGCCTGTTCATCTCCCCCTTCCCTCAACACCAAGCAACCACAGATCCTTTCACTGTCTCCACAGTTTTCCTTATTACAGAATGTCACATAGTTGGAATTATACAGTTGTGGTTTTCTTTGTATTTATTCTACTTTGGGATGTTTGAGATTCTGGAACCTTTTTTATATTTTTGGAACAAACTTTGAGTGTTTTTTAGTAATTATTTCTTCCAATATTCATTTTTCTCCACATTTTAATTTTCATTTTTTTGCGCTTTATTACTCATGTATTGCATTGCTTGATATTCATTGATAAAACATTGAAGTTCTGTTCATTCTTTTTCATTTTTTATGTTTTCTTTAGATTGGATAATTCTTGTATTTTTTTAAAGAGATTTACTTATTTATTTTAGAGATAGAGAGCAAGAGCAGATGAGCTGGAGGGGCAGAGAGAGAGAGAGAGAGAGAATCTCAAGCAGACTCCACACTGAGCATGGAGCTAGATGGGAGGCTTGATCTCAGGACCCTGAGATCATGACCTGAGCTGAAATCCAGAATCTGATGCTTAACCAACTGAGCCATCCAGGTGACCTGTTTTATTTTATTTTTTTTAGGATTAATTTATGTATTTTAGAGAGAGGGAGAGAGAGAGAGAGAGAGAGAGAGATGAATGTAAGCAGGGAAAGGGCAGAGGGAGAGGGAGAGAATCTCAAGCAGACTCTCCACGGAGCACAGAGTTGGACACAGGGCTCAACGCAGGCCTCTATCTCATGACTCTGAGATCAGGACCTGAGCTGAAATCCAAAGTCTGATTGCTTAACTGACTTAACCACGCAGGTGCCCCTAATTTTTATTGCTTTAAGTTCACTGATCCATTCCTCTGCTATACCCAATGTGCAAGTTTTTCTTTTTTGCATTACATGTTTTGATTTTAGATTTCATTTGGTTGTTTGTAAGTTTTGAATTCTCTGGTGATATTCCCCATCCATTCATCCATTAAGAACGTTTTTAAAAGTTTTTTTCTTAAATATATTTATTATAACTTCTTTGAATTCTTTGTCTATTATTCATTTGGGGGTCATATTGATGTTGTAAAAAAAACAGTTGAAACTATCATTATTTTCAAATAATCAAATCTTACCTAGAGATTCAATACTAAAACTATTAAAGTCTAATGAGTTGGATATATAACCAACATAAAATAACCAAGACATTTAGTGTATAAATATACACAAATAAAATACACAAACTTGTTTTAAATAATAAAAATTTATTAACACAAATTGATATAATATTTTTCTTGAATAAAATGCCTCAGTAATGTAAAGGTGTATGTTCTCCAAGAATTAATCAAGTTCAAGGAAATTCTAATTAAAGATCAGATATGACTTTTGAGTGTGTGAAATATCCTGACACTTAAGTTCATCTGGAAGAAAAATGTACAATAGAAATGTAGACATGACTGAAGGTGAGTACAGGGAACAGATACCATAATGTACTAAAAAAGCTATAGTCATTAAAATAAATTAATATTGGTTTTGGCATCTTCCCTGCTAGTGCCTTATTCCAAACTATCATCCTATTTTACCTCTTTTAATGCATTACCTTCTAAACTGCTATTTCTGTTTCTACTATTCTCTGTTGTCATTGATCCTCAGCACGGCTGCTAAAACAATCCCATTAAAGTATAGGTCAGATGATGTCATTTCTGTGCACAAAATTGCCAATGGCTTCTATGTCACTCAAAATAAAAGCTAAAAATTCCGTAAACTAACTTTAAGGCCGTAGAAGATCTGACTCTTGTTTGTTGCCTTTTCTTCCATCTCCTTTTGTGCCTCCTCACTACTAGGCCTCCTTGATGTTCAGCAGACACACTGGGCAAGCTTCTGCCTTGGGAAGAAGCAACTAAATAGGTGGTTGGGAAGCCAGGCCTTTCTCTGGCAGGTGGCAGAGTGAGGCAGTGAAGCAAGTAGAAGGGGCAGCTGCTATTTCTAGATCACAAAGCAGAGGCTCCATGAATGTGCATGGTCCACCATGGCTGAGCTGGCCCCTGAAGCTAGGTCACATCTAGAGTTGGCTCCTCCCTGCTAACCACTGCTGCATAGATTCCTATAGCAGACATGGGATGTTCTGCTTACAGGAATGGTCAGAGAGAAGGCCTTTGGTGCCATTTTTCTCAATACATGTAATTTTACAGAGTGGCTTTATTTTGGAGACTTCATTCCTTTCCACTGGGCAATTGTTGAGCTGTGCCAGTTCTCCTCTATCTCCTTAACTCCAAAATTTAGGGAAAGAGGTTTGTTGCATATGACACTCTTTTCTCCTGGAAACACCCCTGACTTCCTCTGACAAAATTTTCCTTCAATTTCTCAGAGGCCTTTATTCAACAATGAATACTTCGGTGTGTTAATCCAAACCGATGTTGCTCTTTCCCAGAGCATGGCCTGTTCTGTGTACATCCCCTTTGTGAAATGGTACTACTTACACCATTCTCCAAGGTGACTCTTTATTTCTGTCTACATGAAGAGCAACTGACAGCTATTTTCACTGAGGGAAAAAAATAAGATATATGATAGGGCACCTGACTTCAACAGCATAAATGTATTTTTTAGGTATAAATGTTTACTTTGAGTTCATTTAAAGAGAGTATGGAGACAAAAAGGAGGGAGGAAGACTCTTGGATATCTGGAGTGAAGATGAGTACCATGGAAGAAGAAAAAAAGTGGTCTGAGGAAGAAGTTTGCCTTACTCACTTAATACGTTTTTTTTAATACTCACTTTAAATATCAGTAAGTAGAATGTCAGGTGAGAAGCAGAAGTCTTTTATAATGTGGTGATACGCCCTTTTCATAGGAAAAATCCTATTCAGTACTTTGAAGCTTGTTTTATTTCACCTGGATGAATTTCAGAGCCTTCCCCCTCCCCCTTTTTTAATACTCAGTCTAACCAGGAAGAGCTATTGGTTGCAAAGTGTAAAATGATTCTGATTAACTTTGCAGTGCTGCAGCCACAGCTTATTTAAGAAACATTTAACCTTAGGAACCGATAGTTCAAGTCTCTATCTGCACCAACCAATTTTCATTTTGTCTCTGGCTAGTCAATAATCTCTTTAATTTCTTTAACTTGCTCTTCTAAGCTGGTGATGTATTCAGTTACTGTCACCGACAAGCACCATCTAAATAGTGACACAAATAAGCAAAGTGATTTAAGAGGTGGCTTGTTGGCTTTGGTACAACAGACAAAAGAACTGATTGGTACAGAGTTGCTAGCAGGTGGGTAGGTGAGTAGGTAGGTAACAGCAAGAATAAGTTGTTATATTCTATTATTACAGTAATTTTCACAAGTTAATTCTATAATTTCCATACATTTTGTTTCCAGGTTTCAGTCTAGAGATTTACCGATTATCTTGAGCTCACTACACTTTTTTTTGACTGTGATCAATTTGCTTTTATAACCATGTATTAAGTTCCTAATTGAGTTCCTAATGGTTACAGTGTTTTTAATTTCTTCAACATCCACCCAAGTCTTTTTCATATATTAAAGTTCTCTTTTGAGGTGGCTCACATTATTTTCTATTTTCTGAAACATATACAGTGCTCTCTTCGGCAGCACATATACTAAAATTGGAATGAAATATATACATTAGTTATTGTGAAATATGTATCAGTTACTAGGTCTCCTTTGAGTTTGTTCTAATTGTCTGTACTTTCTTTTGGTCTTATTTTTCTTGGTGTGCCTGGTTATTTTGATCAAATGTTAGACACTGTGATGAAAAACTGCAGAGGCTTTGAACTAAGTTATCTTCCTCCATAGTGGATTCATCCTAACCTCTGGCATGCAGCAGAAGGTTGGATCAACTCAACCTAGTTTCAGACTGTGCTGACTCAGTTTAGTGGGCAGTCTTTATGTAAGGCTTGTTCTACTTTTGGTTTTCTTCCACTCATCCACCTTCAGTGGTTTTAATCCACAGCCTGGAGCTTCCTAAGACCTATCTAACTTTGCAGGTCATGAACTCTAACTTTTGCTTCCTAGCATAAAGGGATGACCAAAATTCTCATATGCCTTTCAACCATTTTCACCTTATGCTTCTTGGTATTTTGCTTTTCTCAGGTTAATCTGCAAAGGACTCAAGAATAAAATGAGGTCCAAGTATTAGTTTAATTCTTTGGACTTCACTTCCCTCTTAGATCTTGTTTCCTCAATACCTGGCTACCTTGGCAGCCTTGAACTTCAAGTTTTGTCTTCATTGAGCTGATGAGATTGCCTGAAAATACCCTCCATCTCTTATCAACTATACCTTGCCTTCCTATCCAGCTCATCTCCTCATGCTAGGGCTCTGCAAATGTCCTAGGATATATCAGAAAGCAAAAATTTGAGTTAACTTCAATTATTTTTCCTTCTCTGTACAATCTGGACCCCTCAATTTTTTCTGTCAGTAATGCTCTGATGCCAACAAACAGATGTTCTTTATTTCATGGGACTTTCAACATTTTTTCTCTAGGAACACTGGTATGCTATAAGCTATAGCATCTACAAACAAGAGAAATTTCCTGGTCAACCTTTTAACATATGATTTGTTATCAGAGATTGCTTGATAATATTTATTTCCATTTTGGTATTTTAGATATGATTGTTTTTAAAATTTATCCATTTATGTTGTGTGAAAAAAGGAAAACCTCTTAAGAAATATGTACTTCCAAATATGTCATAACTCCAGAATTTTAGAATTTGGATTTCTCTGGATGAAATTCCCCATCTTTGATTTCAGGCCAAAGGAAGATATTTTGGAAGAAAAAAAATAAACTATGTCAATTCATTATGTTGTTTTTGTGTGTGTGTGTTCCATTGTTTATAAATATGAGTATGTAAGTACACATACATATATAAAGCTTAGACAGCAAACAGACTTGTTTTTCAAGTAGAGGTAACACTGAAGCATCTACTATTCTCTAGACAGAAGAAATAATAAAGTTTGATTTTAATTTTTAATTTATTTTCATGTAATTTTCTGCCTTTTAACACTTATGTATTGTCATTAAATTCTCAGTTTTTATAGTTTAACAGTATATTCTCTGTAGTACATATATTATATAGCTTTTCTGTAGCTACTCATTAACATTCATAATACTTATAATTAGGAAAGCTTTAGAAGTCTTTTTCAATAGGAAGGGAACCAAATTGAAAAATGCATGGGAATAAGAAGGGAGATACTGACAATTGGGTGAAATCAGTCACTTATAAAGGAGAGTAAAACTGTTTTTCTAAAATATAAAAATAATCATAAGAAACCATAATATTTGGAAGATACGAAATTAATATTGTCAAAGAAATTCTGGGTTCTCCAAATTTAAAAATATCTGAGAAAACAGGTATTGTGATAAAAACATTATAAGGGCCATTTCATTTGGGTTAATTGGTTTCTTAGCTACTAACATGATTATTTCAAAGGATTCTGAAAATCATACAAGATTATGTGGTATAGAGGAAAGTAACTTATTTTAAGGGGAATGGTTTTGTGTAATAGTTTTTAGTTCACTGGAAGTCTAAGTCTTTCCTTTGATATATTTGAACATAGTAAGCAAAACTGTTTTAAAACTTGTGTGTGAGCTCTGATTAGCATCCCTTATATGTCTATAGATCTGTTTCTATAGTTTCTCTGTTTCTCTCAGTTTTTATCACACTGTCTTGTCTTCTCATATATGGTTAGTTTTGACTGAGCATTAGACATTGTATTTAAAAAATTGAAGAGATAAATTGAGGCCTGGCTTATGGTAGCTTCCTTCTGAGAATTACATTTGTGTCTGGAAGCTAAGGGTACTAGCCATCCCAGGTCACATTCATCCAATCAAGAATTGAAATAATCCCCAAATAGGTTTAGACATTGCCAAGATTGATTGATTTCTGGTTTACTCTTGCCTGTAGGGAGTATGTGGCTTCAGAATCCTAATTGAAAGCTGGGAAGTTTCTCCAGGGACTTACTTCCCCCATTGCTGAGTCCCCAGTTTTAATTTGTATTTCCCTATACTTGTGAGAGATTGGTCATCCAGCTCAATAACTTAGCTTTTTAGTTTTTTTCTTTTTTTTCTGAAACTGGAAGAGATTCTTAGAAGAAAAGCAATCTCAAGTTCTGATTTCAACTTTCAAGATTTATTTCTTTTCTTGGAACTTGATACTATAATTCTTTCAATGAGATGTTAATTCTCCACTGCATTCAAATCTTTTTTATACATATTTTTCAAGTTGTTCTCAATGGGAGATTTGATATGAAATACCTAGGTTATCATTACTGTAATAGAACACCCTAAGAATCATTAAATATGAATAGAAGTTATTTTTTCCTGCCACCCCAAAATGTGGAACCAGACTTTGCCCAAATTATTCACTGAAGAGACAATCTGGATCATATACTATTCATTTTATTACATCTGATTTTAAAAAATTTGTTGTATGTTTAACCTAATATGTTAAGTAATACAGAAATATATTAACAAAAAGCTAATAATTTCTCTCCTCCTCACTTCCTCACATCCTTGACCAATCTCTGTCCCTTGAAGTAGCCAATGTTCAGCATGTATATATCTACACTTATCTTTATATATATGTACAAACTTACACACACATTTATTTTTAAGAAATAGAAGATTATAGCATATTCATTGTGCTAATTTATTTTAATAAATTTCTATATAAATTATCCAACAGGCACTTAAAAAGATACGTACAGAACTTTATCAATTCTTGGTTGACGCAGTAATTCTGTAAAATAAACAAAATTTGAGATTTTTCTTTTTGCAGCAAGATGTGCTTTAATGCTCACATGTCTTTCATTATCTTCTTTCATTAGTTTCAGAGGGCAAAGTCCTTATAAAACTTTGACTTGAGTGATTTCTAAGTTCTCTGAGTATCCCATCCCAAAAGCAGAAGCTTCTGGGAATGAGTAGCATGCAGTGCTCTTTAAGGGCTGCATTACATTAGGCAAAATATGTTTGTGAGCTTGGAGGCTTTATGGACTGTAGAAGAAATTTTACACACAGACACATATTCAATACATATATGTATTAAAAATATAAAATAAGTCATATATATTTATAATTAGATTTCTAATTAATTCCTAATTAATTAGAATTCTACACCAGTTTTTATTATATATGTATATACTCACACAAATCCATAGTATATGAAGACAAACATTACATTCATATGAGATTTGATACACAAACTGTTTTTTTACTCTGAGCTCTTGACTGTCCCTGTAATCCACTATACTTCAATTTCTTCAGTTTCATTACATTCACATTTTTTTTTGATCTTTCAATTTTCTCAGAATTCTGTATTTTGTTACCTGTTTTGTTTGTACTTTGGTGCCCAATTCTACTCCACAATGTGTTAGAACAAGGCTGACAAAAACTGTACTTTCCTATCCAAATTTCCATTTTTTTCTTCAATTGGGGAAAAAGTCACTTGAGTCTCACAAATTGTCTTAACATCTCAAGAGTTTTTTGAATTTCTATCAATTTTAGGCTGATAGGTTAAGGGGATGCATGATTATCCAGTGGAAATTCTGTCCTAAGTATTTGACTAGTAGAAATTTCATCTAAAGTGGGTTTGGGTGCCTAGGTGGCTCGGTCTGTTAAGCATCCAACTCTTGATTTCTGCTCAGGGTTGTTAAGTGTGGAGCCTACTTAAGATTATCTCTCTCTCCCTCTCCCTCTGCCACACCCCCATTTCCCTCTCTAAAATGAAAATGGGTAATCATACAATATGATTCATACATTAATATAAATGTATATATACACACATATCTTATACAATGTACACAAGTATTTTACACATTTTATTTTACTGTGACTATATATATGTAGAGTTTTGGCCAATCTATCAATACACTTCAAGTTCTTACCTGGCATTAATCAAACTTCTTTATTACCATAATTGGAATTTGGCATTATCAGTTAGGATGCTCTGTTATATTTATTGTGTAAATATTCCAATAATCCATTACATACATTTTTCACGTTTGGCTTATTTAAAGATTAATGGGAATTTAAAGATACTTGCAGTGCAACTTAAAAGAGGAAAACGTATAATTTTTTTTCTCACACTTAATGTGACAGCATTTTTTTTAGTAGCTCATTTTTACTGGGTTTTTATTAAGAACTCAACTTAGTTTTCAGGGAAGTGACAATTCTTCTTTTATTGCCCTCATAGTTCATCTTAAAACTTGCTTAGTTTGGGGAACAAACACAACTGGTCCTTATTAAGCATGCAGATCAACAGGTGATAGTAGACGTGGGTAAATATGCTAAAGGGAGCTTGTCCACCGGTATCGAATACACCAGGGACCACACGCTCTTCAAGGAGTGGAATCCCCTTGTAAATGAATGGAGTGTCAGTTAAAAGTTTCATTTGGCTGTAGTGGATACCTTTTTCCATCTATTAAATCTCCAAAATAGGACGAGGGTAGATATCTGACATTAGAAAAATGTCTTCTCCTGTTGGGCCTATGCTATGGAAAGCTATTTTAATCAAATACTGCCACAAAATAGTTTCCAGATTTTACCTAAATAATTTTTGTAAGTCTTTTCATTTAGTTTACTTCTCTAGAAATTGCTGAAATTGTTGGTGCTATTCCTGGAAATTGTTACGTATTTCACATTTTCTGTTTCAAAATTGTGTCTGCATTGCAGGCGATTCTCTGGCTACCCAAGAAATTTAATATTTTATTGTAAATTATACTATACTAAAATATTATAGTATACTAAAATACTATATTATTTTTCTTACTAGAAATTTCATAATTCAAAGGCTGTATCCAAAAAAAAAAAAAAAGATCTTTTTGACCAAAGTGGTCAGCTAAATTTAGCAATAAATTGATAGCTCCCCTCCCTCAATCTCTCGTCTGTTAATTGAAATCTTTGAACCAACCAATTGCTTTGGCCTCCCCTATATATCACCTAAGCAGGTTTATTTCACAGTCTGGTTACCATGGAGCCTGACTCACTTAAACACACCCAGAGCTCATTTGCAAATTCTCACACTAAATACTAAATTAAAGTATGCTTTTGATCAACAAATTTTATCAACCCATAAATCTCCTACGTGACTGTAAAAAGAGCTAGAGTTCCTTAAAACCATGGTCACATAATCATGAACTTGACTACTTTCTCCCAGCCCATTTCATGTCTGTAGGCAAAAATATAAATACATTAAAATACAATTCTACAAGCTTCCCTTGCTTCTTTGGGTTACAGAGTTGGGTGTGATTGAAATAAGCCCTGGGTGATCTGTTGTTTACATCTTTTTAAGAAAGCCATGAAAATCAGTGACCTAAAAATGAAACTCATGAATTCATTTTAAAGTTCACATAAATCTGAAACTTGAAGTTAAACTTGAAGGTCACATGAAACATAAGAACTGGAAACCCTAGGGTTTCTTAACTTGTTGGTTATTCTAGTTCTGTCAGTTCTGAGTGACCAGGCCAACTTACTTTGGAACATTGAATTATGAAAGGCATCTAGTTCTGTATAACTTCTATGCACATTAGTAAAAATCTTAAAATTCTTCAAGAAATGATGAGTGAACATTTTGTGGCATTTCATCTCTGATATATGACTTTCTTTTTTTGGTTCTAAATACTGATTCTATTACTGATTGAGGGTTTGAGAGAACATGTTCATTGAACAGACTTCTTCACTCTTACAGGACATTGCCCTCTTCCACTATGGTTAAAGTACCCTTCCTGACACTCCACTCCTTTACCAGGCTCTGTAGACTCCTGCTGGGTACTCCATTTGGATACCATGCTCTCTGTTGATCATCCACCCACTGTGCATCTGCTAGGGAATATCTCTGCCCCACTGAATGTGCCCTCAGGTACCCTTCCATTAGGAGCTTCCAACTGATTAGTTCAAGTCCCATGATGACACAGCTACATGGCCATCCATGGCAAAGTGGAATAAAATATTTCTACTTTCTTGGTTGCATGGTGTTGAAAATATCACAAAGCATGATTGTTCTGCCAAATATAGGGTAGGCTTTTCAAATAAATTGGTATTTCAGTTTTTAATCCCCCCTACCATGCCTCTTGTTGATCAGGAGGAAGTATGAATATCAGACATCATTCAGAAGACTAAGGCTTTGTTAGTGGGTCAGTTCATAGTCCTCTGCTCCATTACTGTTCAAAGTGACTTCCCCCTGCCCCCAAGAGGCTCTTAATTTTGCTGCTACAAATAGATTTTTGTGGCATCCCACTTCATTTCTCCAGTCCATAAACTGAGGTTTTGTTTTTGTTTCATTTTATGTATGTCTGTCTGTATTTTTCCAGCTTTATTGAAATATAATTGACATACAACATTACATAAATTGTGTGGGGGCCAGGGACTAAGAGGTAGGGGAAATGGGGAGATGTTGGTCAAAGATACAAATGTGCAGTTATATGATGAATAAGTTTTAGGGACTGAATGTATAGCATGGTGACTAGAGTTAACAATACTATACTACATGCTTGAAAGTTGCTAGGACAGTAGATCCTGAATGTTCCCACCACGCACAAAAACAATGGTAATTTTGTGAGGTCATGGAGGTATTAACTAACCTTGTTCATTTATATATATTTTTTGTTATTGTCTGGCTGTTTAAATTCTTCATTCTACTCTCATTTGGCATGAGTCTTTTATTCTCAAGAAATAATGTTGGCTTTTCTGCAAAGAGATTTCAATTGTACAAGCATCCCCAGATCACCAGATGTATCCTTGCGTATTTGAACCTAGCGGTGAAGTGAGCTTGGATTTTTTCATGGGAAGCTCCTCAGCCTCCACTCCACTGTGCTTATGGAAGGTTTGGCCCCAACTATTCGCTAGACGTGGCAAACTCTATGTGAATACTACTAAGACTCAAATCTGGACACTTCCCTGCTTTGCTACATTTACAATAGGCCTACAAGTTATGCATTATAAGCTGGTTCCTACAGTTGACCAAGCTTGTCCCTAAAGAGTTTGAAGAACTTGCTTAGGGCCTCTTACATCCAGTGAGCTACACTAAAGATCCTGAAGCCAGGCTCCTATCTACAGAATCTCATTATACTTTTAAAACTGGGATATGGAATGCAAATCATTGCACTTCCTAGGGAAAATTGTCTCAGAAGCAGGTGGGAGAAATGATCTCCAGTTTTTTCATTTACCCTCCCATTTATCAGGAAGTTATTGGCATCACATTCTTTGATTGAAGAACCACCAGGACACTAGGCTCTTCTCTTCTTTTAGCTTCTCACACAGAAATGTTGTTTTGTTTTGTTTTGTTTTGTTTTACTATTAAGAAAATAACTACCCCTTGCTAGGCTGGGAATCTGCTTCTCCCTCTCGCTCTGCCCCTCCACCCCTGCTCATTCTTTCTCTCTCTCAAGTAAATAAATAAAATATTAAAGCAAAGAAAAAAATAACTATTTGACATTACTTTTCAATTTGTTTGAAACCTGTGCGGCTTCCCATTTTAAAGTGACATCTAGTGGGGTGCCTGGATGGCCCAGTTGGTTAAAGGTCTCACTCTTGATTTCAGCTCAGGTCCTGATCTCAGTGTCGTAAGATCAAGCCCTTCCTTGGGCTCTGCGCTCAGGAGGGAGTCTGCTTAAGATTCTCTCCCTCTCCCTTTGCGTCCCCCCTTTGCACTCTCTCTAAAACAAACAAATAAACAAATAAACAAATAAATAAATAAATAAAATGATATCTAGCATTGCTCAGTCACCACAAGAGAGAAGTATTTCTTAGAATTATAGAACAGAGGGGAGGCTAAGAAACACATAGTCCAATTCTCCCATTTGATGCCTCAGTCCCACCAGCCTGGAGTCTGCAGTGCTTCACTAGGTCCACAGCAGAGCACTATGGCCTAGAACCCCACCATTTTCAGAGCAGTCTTGACATGCTAACATTCGAATGTTGGCTTCAAAGCCTCTGGTCTTACCTGTGTCTTCTAAGAGGATATGAAAATCCTCATGTCTCTTCCACATGAAGACCTTTTAGAAACCTTCATGACTCCCTCTTATAACAATGCAAATAAGCACTTACAAGTCTTTTTCATTTCTAATTTTATGGAACACTCTAACAAAAGTCTTGCTTGAAATTACCTCTGAGGGGAAGACAGTACATGTTTACAGATGAGGAAAATGAGGTTCAGGGAAAGAAGCCAAATAGGATTCTTCTGACCCACTATTAAAATTCTTTTCTCCAAGCTTCTGTCCTTCTGTAGGTGACCTGTTTCCATTTCCCGTCAATCTTGTGCCCTGCCCCCTTAGCACCACAAACACTGTCCTGGTTCATGGCAATGGTCATGTTCTCAGGACTAAAGCAAGGACACAGATTTCTGAGCAGTGTGAATGGGTTGTGTTCTCCTAGAAAACCAGCGTTGATAAACTGATGAATGCTTAGATAATATCAGTGCAGAAACAATATGACATGAAAAAAAAAAAAGAAGTAGCAGAAGACCAGGGTCGGGGGGTGGGTACACTGTGGTGATTTCCTGATTGTGGGATGGTTACGTGATAAAAAAAAAAAAAAATACCCTTCCAAATTTTTCCTCTTGGATACTTTATATCTCACTTGACCAGGTGGTTATGCTTAATATAGTTCTGTTTCCCAAAATTCCAAAACCAATCAGAAGACAGCTGCACAACTCTCTTCTATACATCCCCATCTCTACAGCCCCGGCCTTAATTGAGTCCTGTGCGATGTTTCTTCTGGCTGTTTGCAATACCCTCCTCATTGTGCTCTGTCGCTGCAGTCATTCCCCCTTGCAAATCCATAATCCTCTCCAAACATAAACCTGACCAAGTCTGTTTTCTACTCAAAAGCCTTCAATCATCTCCCATTCTACGGAAAATTATATGCAGTCCCTCAAGCTTGCAATTTGTCTTTTACAATTTTCCTCAAACTCCCACAAGACCTGCTGCAGTCATACATTCTTGATCCTACAGAACTAAGAACTGTGTTTGCTATTCTCCAAATACAGGTTGCATTTTTCCTGCTTCTGTGCTCCAAGCACACTTAGTTTTCTCTCTTTCTGGAATTCCAGATTTACCACCTTTCAAAGGCCCATTGAAATCTAGCCTTTTCCAAAAGACTTCTTGTGTCCCCCCCCTTTTTTTTAACCGTCCCTAAACTCTATTACATATTTATCACAGTCAGCCATGATTGATTATTTACGTGCTTGACTCTCCTGATTCACTATAATTCCTGGGGAAGGATATTCACAGCGTGTCACAGGCACTTAAAAGATTTCCTGGATTGAATTGAATTCCAACTGGTGTTAGTAGATTTGTGTATTTATTTATTTGTCATGTATTTCTTCAGTATATGTTTGTTGAGTGGCTACTACCTGACAGCTAAGAATTTCAAACCTAGTGGGGAAGATCTGCACAAATGCATCTAAATATAATTCACTGTAGGAGAACGCCATAACCATGATAAAATGAAGAGCTGGTGGGTCTGTGATAACTATGGTGGAGCTATGATCACTTGGTTTCATATTGTGCTTCTTCAGTGTCCTTTTCACTCCTCCTGACTCTATTTTTCTTAATCATTTAAGCTTTGGTCTCTTGTAGGCTGTACCTGAATGGTGATTGAAAAATCATGTAAAACATACTGTAATCCAGTACTTTTTCTTAGTACTCTCCCCAGTACTCTGGTCTTAAGTTTTCCTTTCCTTTGTGGTCATATAGCAACTATGGATTCCTTTAGCACTTTCTACCTCTCCCTTTCTTCCTTCGTACTTGAGGACAGTCTCCCATTTTCCTTCTTCTTAAAGATCAGCACACCAGACATTAGAGTTTGAGTTTTTCTGTTAGTAAAGTATAGCCAAAGAGAGAAAGTGTTAACCCAAAAGGAAAATTCAGAAATATTCATGGGGAATAGACACTTACAAGTCAACAAATCCTACTTTTTGGATGTTTCTGGAGTAGCATTTGGTTGCACTATTAGACTTCTGCCCTCATGATTTTAGCTCTATAATTCTATCATGATAACAATATACATAACTCAAAATTTATAATCTTAACCATTTTTGAGCATACGGTTTTTGTGGCATTAAAGATATTCACACTCTTGTGCAACTGTTACCACCATCCATCTCTAGAGCTTCTTCATCTTCCCTAAATAAACCTCAGTACCTATTAAACACTAGCTTACCATTCCTCCCTCCTCTGCCCCCAGCTCCTGAAATCCACCCTTCTACTTTCTGTCTCTGTGAATCTGACTACTCTTGGTACTTCATAGACGAGAAATCATACAGTATGTGTCCTTTTGTGACTGGCTTATTGCACTTAGGAGACTGTCTTCAGGTTTCATCCACGTTAGAGTATGTCTCAGAATTTCCTTCCCTGTAAAGCATAATAATATTCCACTGTGTGTATGTACCACAGTTTGTTTATTCACCTACTGATGGATACTTGGGCTGCATTCACCTTTTGTCTATTGTAAATGACACAGCCTTGAACATGGGCGTACAAATATCTGTTCAAGTCCTTTCACTTCTTTTGCGTTCATACCCCAAGTGGAATTGCTGGATTGTGTGGTAATTTTACGTGTAATTTTTTAAGGACATGCAATACCCTTTTCCACAGTAGCTACATCATTTTACATTTCTAAAGGCAATGCACAAGCAATGTATAATGTTCCAATTTCTCCACATCCTTGCCAGCACTTGTTAGTTTGTTTCTTTTTTCTTTTTCTTTTTTAAAAAATTTTAATACTACCCATCCTAATGAGTGTGGAGGGTGTATCTCATTGTGGTCTAATGGATGTTTCTGATGCTGACACTCACCAAATCTCACCCCTTCTTCAGACCTACACGTCTTCTTTGACTTTGCTCTGTGAAAACTTATTTTCCCAGAATGTCATTCTGAGCAATAGTGGAGGGCAGAATAGTAGGTATGCTTTGTAAGAAGAAATTTACTTAGACTTATGAGACCTCTGTATGGATGCTGTCTCTCGGAGTTCAGTTCCTTCCCTTTGACACGGTCTTTGTAGAAAATTTCCTCAGACCTCTCTCCATCTTTGACCACATTTGGTAATACTTCAAACTTGGATCTACCCAGCTGCAAGAATCCATTTATTTTCATGCAACTATTTATTAATTCGTACCTTCATGCATTTATTCAACCCTTCCTTATTGCCCCTGTACTGTATTTGAAGTGTCTAGCAATTCTTACTCTTTTCTTTATTGCTTATAGTAATTAAGGAGATATACCAGTGAAATATTTTGACCATTTCCCATTTGTTCAGTGTCCCGGCCGACTCTCTGAACATCTTTTCTGGGAGAGCCAAGTTTTGTGGGATACATTGAATTGTCTATTAGAAATGAATGTTTACCTCATATCTGGCTCAAGTCAGCATTTCAAAGTGAGACCCGATACTTTTAGAAATCTATTTACACAGCATAAAGTAGGTACTTGTAATCCACTTAGAAGTGAAACTATTTATTTCTTTCTTATATTATAAATAACATATTGTGAGCTAAGGATGTTTAATAAATGCTAAATAATATAACATATGAAAAAGGAGACTGACTAGTAAGGCCAGTTTCCTAGATCCTATAATAATTTTCTTAAATTTCTTTATATCATTACTGTAATTATTTCCTTTCCTTTTCTTTCTTTCTTTCTTTCTTTTTTGAGCAAGAGAAAACAAGATTGACAGTGAAAATTGCCACATGCAATGTTTTGTTGTTGTTAGATTTCAGGCTTATAACTACATAAAAGATGGCATAATTTTGCATCAAATATGTCCCCAAATAAATCTAGGATTTTCCGCTGTGCTTGGTTCCCAGGAAACCATCACCATATCTCATTGTAGAAATATTTCCATGTGTAATTAATTTAAATATAACGTAAAAGAAACAGACTTAAGACAAAAATAAATAAATAAATAAAAGCCTTCTACCCGAACATATTTGACCACAAACCAAAGACCTATTTTGGGTTTGGTCCTTGTTTTGATGATCACAGGATATATCTTTATTTGCATTTTACTTGGGCTATTTTCAATGCCTGGGGAGACATGATGTACATTGTAAAATAATGCAATAAAATAATTGGACATATTTCCCTTGTCTCTGGGCATATTTATGCTTGTATACACAGTCACACTGCAAGGGCTGGGAATGCAGCAACCTCAGCTGTAAATTGTTACGCTAACAGTACCAGCTCACCAAGGCCGCTCTCTTGCTGAGAAGCAGACTGGGTGTTCCAATGGGAGGGACTTGCCTCCAGTCAGCTGAGAAGTCAGTGCAGCTCATAAAGGGAATGTCTGTTGGGCTTAAAAGAAAAAGGCCCACAAAACAAAACAAACCAACATCTAATCCTTTGCCAGTGGAAGTTTTATAGAAAGCATGAAATTAGTGACAGACGGAAGGACGTTCTTCTGGTCTAGAATCAGGGAACAAACACAACTAACCATCATTCTCCCCGTTCTCAGCCAAATGAACTTGGTTGCCTACATTTGTTCTGACATCTCACATGAGAAGAGTGATTTAAAAACTGGTCATTTCAACTCAGACACTTGGTGAAGTGAAGTGAAATAGCTTTGGAGTCAGAGGGTTAGTCAGAAGCAAGTTTGAGATGATTTGAGAGTCGGAGTTTGGAATTCAGGATCTCAAATCAGGGCAGATGATTTTGAAGACAGCATTGTACTTGAAAATGTACATCAGAATCTGAAGTAGGGTCTTATCCATTTTTAGGGGGAGGTAGGAGACTCCCAACTTCTCGAGTTCTCTATACAAATTATGAATTGACCCTGAAATCAAGTAGGGATGCTCTCTACTATATCTGCCTGATGGCAAACAAAGTTGACCTGATTTTGCTCTCTGTGAGAAGTGGCTATAAGAGCTTTCATCAAGAGCTCAAAGGGCAGCACTGGTTTTGAGAAAGTGTACTAGGTTTAGGATCACAAGACCTTTCCTTGTCCTTTTGGATCTGAGTTTGGTTATTTTGGAAATGTCACTCTATCTCCTCTGGTTTTCTTTTACCTAGAAAATGGGAACCTGGCTGTCATTCCTACCCTAAGACAATGAGATGTTCTGTAAACTCGTGCCAAGCATTATCTTTATTTTAAAGCTGAACTCATTTCTCAGTAATAATCTTTAAAAAGCTTTTTTTTTTTTTTTTTGCAGTTAAATTGGAAGTGTGTTTTGGGGGACTCAGTGGTTTTCAACATTGCCATGTGTGAAGCCCCTGGAAAGGGAAAGTACCTAGAGTGTATGGAATGGGAGGTTTCTATGAGCCAGTCCTGGAAGTTGCAGATATCCCTCCTGCTCAATTCCCATTGGCTGGAATTCAGGCTCCCAGCCTCAGCTGTCTGCAAGGATGGCTGGGAAATGTAGTTGATTCTTATGCCTGGGGAGAAGGTGAAATGGAACTGGTGAACAGCTAGGCAAATGCAGGGTCAGAACAACAACTCATGCACTCTCTGGTCTATAATGCAGTCATGTAAATCATTTTGATTAGAGTATCATTTAATGAGGATCAAAAGACCAAACTTTTCACAAATCCCCAGAGGGGACATTGAGAAAAGCTTGTGTTCAGCCGTGGTGAGCAGGTAGTGCCTTGTGAGAGGCAGGGTAACACTGACTCAGACATATTATCTTTCCCCTTTGTCTTCTCCGGGGGGCTGGCTGAGGTGGCTCAGCTCTATGTCAGAGGAAGGGCCCTGATCCCCAGGGGTCAACGCAAGAATGCTCCAAATGCCCAAATACTCTTGAGCTTGTTTTGGCCAGCAGTACTTTCTGGAAAACTGTCACTCCTTGGATGTGGGGAAGACGTACGAAAGCACAGCCTGTGTCTGGGTGAATTTACTAGGTTTTTGAGGGGGAGAATGTGAACCATAAAACCATTTATATGTGGACAGTAATCTCATGGTTTAACTTTCAGACAAGAGAGATTTTGTGGTCAGGGGTTCGCCTCAGAATCTCAGTCTTGTGCATGAATAAATGATCCTGTGGTTCCTAAAGGCATGTGAGCGTAAGGACTCGTGATGTGAGAGGACCATGGACTGAGGGAAACTGGCCCATTGGGTTGGTGGTTGGCACAAGAATGAAAGGCATCCAGCCTTTGAGTTATAAGTACCTCCTAGTACCCCATAATTGCAATTTAACCAAGATTTTTATAAATAAATATAACAATGTTGACTAGGGACTTGTTAGCTACAGGATCTCACATATTTTTAGTCCTCATAACAGCTTTTTTTTTAACAAAGAAACTGCATATGCAGCCGGGCAATGATTTTGTGTACTGGGAACCTGTCAAATTAAATTCATTACTCACTCTCAGTGAGTGGCCTTCACTTAGTGGCACTTCCTAAATTTTGGTGTAAACTGAAGCCTGTGGAAAAGCATGTTAAAATTCCAGAGCTCTGGTTCCTCAGCCCCTGTGAAAAATTCTGAACCAATAAGTCTGGGGCAAGGCCTGGGACTCTGGATTTTTACACCGACCTTATACCCAAGAATTCTGCTTTGTAGCTAGTCTTCATGCTTTAGGAAAGACAGGTTTAGCGGTTTAATAGGACTTGCTCGTGTTTGTGAAAAAGTCTGCACACAGAGTTTTCGTGACTCTTACCGTAAGAAACTATGACATGATCATCATTGTCAGGAAGAGCACTTGTTCCTTTTATTTATTTCAGGAAGTCAGCAAGGGCATAATGGATTTAGATCAAATGGTGAAATAACCGGTGGGCATTGTAAGAAGTAACCTGACATAACGCCAGCTATTTGGTGCCTACTGTGTTCCAGGAGCAGTACCACATACTTTATATCTCACGGCAACCTTGAGAGGTGGGGGTTACTGATTTCATTTTAGAGTTGAGGAAACTGGAATTTAAAAGGCCTAAGTAACTTGCTAACGTCGGACAGCTAGTAAGCAGCAGGGTCCAGATTTGGATCCTGCTGTGTTTGACTCCAGTGTCCTTTCGTCTGTTCTAGATCAAACCAGAGAGCTGCAGGCTAGGATAATGGCAGCTAGGCAGGAAGCAAGAGCAGGAGATGTGGGAGGAGGTGGCAAGACTAGCAGAGAAGATTAGGCATGGCAGAAGGAGGAGAGCGACTGGCAGATGGGAAGACAAGTAATCTACCTTGAGATTCTGCGGACCACAACGGGTCAAAGGGAGTATCTCTCCAAGGTAGCTCTCTTGAGGTTCTGGTTCTACTTTCCAATGAAAAGCAGAAAGAGCAACCACTCTATAAGGTGGTCATCACTGCACCTGTTGTTATGGAGGAGAAACCTGAGGATCAGTGCATTTAAGCTATTAATTGAGTCACAGAAGATGAGTTAATGAAAGATTGGGGATTACAATCCAAGTCTGTCTGACTCAGGGCCCACTCTTTCCAATTCATAGTATTCTTTCCCTAACAGAATCCAAACCAGCATTTTCCAATCTGGTATATTCTGTGAGATTAACAGGAGATAAGATTAGGGAAGACTTGCAATAAATTTTGGTGGTGGTGGTAAATTAGAGGCAGAAGTCAGAAAATCCATGGAATTGAGTAAGTGAAGGAACAGGGATTTGGGGGAATGGGCTTTGTACTAGTGAAGGAAGAGAGGAGACAAGATAGTCAGGGGAAAGAAATGTCCAAGGAAGGAGAAG
The DNA here is from genome assembly GCF_003265705.2 of Callorhinus ursinus. Taxonomy (NCBI): domain Eukaryota; kingdom Metazoa; phylum Chordata; class Mammalia; order Carnivora; family Otariidae; genus Callorhinus; species Callorhinus ursinus. The sequence goes on along the minus strand of NW_027397090.1, from coordinate 218,983 downwards.
ATGAGGGAAGCCAAAGCAACATGAAGAGAGAAATAGAGATAATTTGTTATTTTTTGCTTTATTAACACCATCCTTCTTATACATCAGATTTTAAAAAGCATGGCAGTAAGATTTTGGAAGGGATAGTGATAAAACCTGCTTCCAAATATACATATATGCATATATATTTGTGTATACATACGTATATGTAAAATGCATATATACTTGTGTGTTTATGTATACGTATATAATATTTATACATATATGTAATAAAAGCACAACCACATTTCCATGGTCCTTTCGTATGCCATAAGTGGTGCAAAGTTAACACACCAGATAGAGGGGCACCTGTGTGTGTGTGCCTGTTGGGGGGCTGGGTGAGGCTCTTTGTGGGGTTGTATCCACCTGTCAGTGTGGATGTAGGAAGCAAAAGATGAATTGAGAAAATTACCATATTGAGACTATACCTAATTTGTGTGAGTTAATAATGGAGACACAAAGCTGTATTTATTCTGGTCCATAGAAGCTAGGAAAGAAGTCCTTTATTATGAAATAATTACTTTCTTAAGGCAGGAAGATAATAGTAATTTGATGTGTGAATGATTTCCTGATAGTCAAAAGTCAAATCCAAGGGAATTTCCAAAACCAAATATAGACTATGTTTGGCTTTCATACTGCTTTGAATGGTCTGTAACCATATTCTCTAGAATTAAAAATCAAAAGTTGATTATAAGAGGATCTCCAGAGGCAGGATCAAATGTGATTTTTTTTTTCCTGCACATCTTTGTTTTCTGATTGTTCTGCATTTAACACAGATTAGTAAAGAAATAAAAGGAGATAATTGTTGCTGAATGGGTAAGCCAAATCTCAAATTCCTAACAAGACCAATTCATTGGCAAATATGTTGATGGCAGATCAGACCAAGTTTTTGGATAAAGATGATCATTTAAATCCTATTTTGATCTGAGGTCAGCTCATAAGGACCTCTGTAATTTTCATTTAGTTGAGCTTCAGCACTGATAAGGCAAACTGAGATTTGCTGTCTTTTCTCCTATTACATGGTATCTGAGATTGAGGAAGGGGAAGAATGGGTCGTCTTCAACTCTTCTTGGACTTTTAACAGAATTAACTTTATTTGACCTTAATTGACTTTATTTATTAAACTTCATTTCTTCAACTTTATTTGACATACAACGAGATCCACAAGTTTAAAAATGTACAGTTTAGGAAGTTGTGACTTAAGGTAATTTCTAAAAAAACATTCGAGTTAAGCCAAACTTGTCCTCATATTCTATTTCCATGTACTACTCCCTATGTTGTATTCATTGTAAAACAACGTTAGATTGGGTGTAAAATGCATATGTGGAGATGAGTCTCAAAAATTACCATTATTGATAAGCTTGTTCTTATAAGATAAATATTCTAAATTCTGATATATTGATTTACAGAAATATTTTTAGCACATCTTGCTTGTGAGATGAAAAGTATGTTTCTACCATTTGCCGATGTTGACCATCATCCTGATATTCTTGGTCTTCACTCTTATTCTGAGTATTATGTATATTCTTAAATATTTCCCTCTATCAAACTCCCAAGAAAGCCAAATTACCTAGTGCCATAGGAAGCAGTTTATTGAAGGCAGGACTGTTGGCGATGCTGTGACCCAGCAAGCAAGTGGCTCTAGAAAGTGCCTCATTTCGCCTCTAATGAGAGCCGGGGAGGAGCCGATGTCTGAGTGGTAGATGTAAACTTCAAGTGGGGGTTTCTACTTCTCCGCCCAACCATTTGCTCCTTGGAGCTTTGCTGCCCCTCTACTTTACTTCCCTGCCACTAACTCCCACCTGCAGGCATCCTCTTCTTTTCTAACTCAGAATCTAAAAACTGCACCGAATAGAGACTTTTCTAGGCAGAGCTACAGCTGGGCTTTCCTCTTTGAAGTCCACTCTGCAGTCTCTCTGTTGGGAAGGAGGAGAAACCTGCAGGGACATCCAAAGGCCAGAGTGAGGAATACACCTGAGTGCACTAACCCACGCATTCCCTTCCTATGGGTCCCTTTCTGCCCTACTATCACCCACCTGCCTTAAGATTAAAATTAAATAAGAATTATAATTGCCCATTATTATTTTAGTTAAAAATGTAAGATTTTAAGCCTACAAGTGCTTTAATGCTAACCAATGGTGTTTCTTAAAACAAACAAGAAATAAAAGAATGTCTAGAAATTGATTCTATAACCATGTCTCAAACGATAAGATTGATAACTCAGTCTGATTCTGACCTTGAAATAGGATTGCTTCTCTTTTCATAGATATCTCTTTGAAATTGCCAAGTCCCACAATGAGCTAAAAACTTAGTAAGATTTTGAATGGATTTTTAAAAACTTTTTTCAGATGCTGTTTATATCAGTTATATGTGTGTGTATATATACATATGTATATGTGCGCAGATAAGCCTATACATACATGCAACACACAGATATATGCATAATGTGGGTATATATGTATATATATTTGAACTCTACAGAAAAAAAAGGTTAAAAATGACTTCAGTGACAGAGTGATTAAAGTTTGGGTTAATTTTATTTTGCCTGATAAGTTTACTTATCCCCATTGTGAGTTGGCAGCAGAATTGTCATCCTGGAGCTCTGTTTCACAATCTGAAGCCTCTTCCCTTGTCTGTGTGTATGAGTGCAGAGACATTCAAGAGCACTCACAAGTGTAACTGCAAGTTTGCCTCTGAGTGCATAGTCCTGAAATCTTAATATGCTACTTTTTTTCTTCCATAAACAATACAAAGACGTTGACAGGTCTGAAAGGGGCTTATGTGAAAAGATAATTAAGAGCTTTAGAGAGTGTCAAGAGTCAATAGCTCAGCACTGTCAGCACCGCGGAGTGTTACAGGCTATAATTAGATGGCATGGAGGTGGAAGGCATGTTTGGCAGTTGATTCCTGCATGATCTCCAGCGGAAAAACAAAGAGCTGCCTCCACGAGATATCAGGTGAAGTGGGGAACAAAGGTACTAGAGTCAAACCTTTCAAGTGTCTCTCTGTTTTCCCAGGGTGCATCATTTGGTGAAGAGCTTCTTTCCCTTTTGATTGGTGCCTGCATGGGACCTTTGGCCCGTGTTCATCATTCCCACAATCCTCTTGGCTTTGGGTTGTGGACCTCCCTGTGGCTTTGCGGATTAGACCCATTTCTGCAGTGCCTTTGCAGTGCCCACATTCTTGTACTGACTTCGGACTCCAGAAAGTTCGAACTGATTTGGGGCAGAGCTAGTTGATTCCTGATAAGAAGACGTTTTCCAAGGAGTTCTGGAAAAGTTCAGAAGAGTTTCCCTGTAAGAGGAGATGAAAAGTCAAAAAGCATTATAGGACTGGATAAAGATGCTCTAAACACTGAAAAGATTATGAGGAACAGCCAACCATATGAGGTTCAAAGTTTATAAACAAACAAAAATCTGTAAAATATTTTTGAGGGTACAACAATATATTCTCATTTTCCCCCATTATGATGATCTCAATTATTTTTAAATATTTAAATTATTTTAAATATATATGTATATATATCCATAAAATTCTTTGCAGAGGTTTGTGCTCTAGAGCCTTTAGTTGCCCGATGTTCTAGATGTACTCAGCCTGTTTGCTCTCCTGGTGTATTTTTCAGTTGAGAGCAAAATATACCTTGATTTTACTGGTGAAGCTCCACTTCCATCGTGTTAAAAGACAAACTGAGGCATATAAAAAGTTTTATGAGTTTATTTGAGCAAAAATCAATTTGAATTGGGCAGCATCCAATTTAGCAGAAAGAAAGGAGCTCTGAGGACTTGTACAAAATGAAAGACTTTTAAGGGCAGAAAAGAATGGGAACAACAAAGATATCCTAGGTAAAAAAGCAGGTTGATTATTGCAAGGTTACTTTCCTTTAGGGGATGGCAGATGAACTTTAGGCAGATGACTTAACTAATGTTGATCAACTGATTCCCAGCTGACTGGTTTATGATTCCATTTCTGGGAAAACTGAAACTGTAATTAAGCTAAGTCTCAGTTTTGTGATGCCAGGCTTAGCATAAGCCTTTGGACCTGTTGTCCTGTTTTCAGCAATAGATGCCAAAGCACTGTCCATATTATTGAGCTAAACGACAAATTTTTAGGTAAACATTCCTCACCAAAAATGATCTTAAAAGTTTCTTATTATACAGAAGTTGGAATTAAACAATATTTAATTAAGAAAAGTGAATTTTAATCAATACTGTTTAAGTTAAACGTGAATATAATGACATAAATTGAATAAGTACGAAGTCAGAAAACATTACACAAAGTTGGCTTGAAATCAGCCTGTACACCCTTAAAACATAACTATTTTTTAAATGGTTGAAAAACATATTTCTTATCTCTAAGAACACTGTGATCAAAGAATCATCGCACACAGACCTGCTAATTTTTTAGCATTTTCTTTAAATCTTGTCAGAATAAAAAGTTAATGAAACACATAGGTGTGGGTGAAGTCCCCATCATCTTGTTCCCTTCTCCTGTTCCAAAGGTGGTACTTTCATACATTTTAAATAATTTACATACTTTTTTGTCTGTATATCTGGACGGTAATAGAGTATTTTTATTGTGTTACTGTGTTTTGAAAGTTCATAAATAGTGTCAAAAAATGTGCCATTCTATAATTTGTCTTTTTAAAATTTAATGCTGTGGGTTTTTTTGAGATCTATCCATGTTGATACATACTCTGGCTTACTTTTTTAACTAGTATATATTATTCCATTTTGTGATTAATGACAATGAGCTTGGAAAGGTAATTTGGGCTGGGCTCTGCTGATCTTCAGGTGCCACACTGGAGACTGCAGACTTTATTTGTGGTGACTGGTGTAGGAGAAACTAGACGATGATAGGATGTTTCTAAGCATTAAATGGCACGGAGAGATCTGAGTATCAGAAGAATGAGTGTGGAAAGTAGACTGGAGAGGGAGGGCATTATGTGACACCAGGTTAAGACCACAGTTCAGAGCATAATAACCCTATGAGATAAAATGATAGTCCACCCCTGTTGATTAACATTTAGGTAGTTTCTGATTTTTCTCTTTAAAAAACAGAACCTATATGAACATTCATGTATATATGTCTGGATGAGAGAGAGTTGCCCCATATATTTGTGGAATATTAACTACACACATTTGGGCCAATTTTCCATGTTGATGGAGCACTTGGGCATTTCGGCTCCCAGACGGAAAAAAAAAAGGGGGGGGGAAGAAATCAAAATAGTCTGATGATGTACATGGATGCGATCAACAGACAGCACCTGAATTCACATCTGTTGATATTGAATATTATATCACTTTCTTATAAGTTTTCCATCATTTATCATTACAGTTGTGTTACTTTTCTGAAGTGATGCATTTTGTCAATGATTCTCAGCCATCTTTATCAGAACTTCTGAAGCTCAATATCCACTCAAAGGCTACAGAATATCAATGGTCACACTGTCAACAAGTCCAAGTGTCAGGGTCCTTTCTGAAGCTAACCTTAAGATCCAGTGACCCTAGGTCATGCAGTTTTCTCCTCACCTCGCCTGAGTATCCAATAGGTTTCTTACTTGGTTTTGGGGGAAAGGGATGGGGGATGAAGACAAACTCAGGCACATTTAAGAAGGAAGCAAACATCTTAAAAATGAATGGCGTATACCAGCTTTTGTGACCCTCTCTTCTGCTCCCAATCAAGCTTGAAAAGAGGTGTGTTAAGTTTTCCACCTATCTCTTAGGGCTATTTGCCATTGCTCATTCTTTCCTCATTAAAATTTAATAAAAAGTGTGATATGATAACCGAACTCAGACTGTAATCAGATCAAGATGAGTCACTTTAGAGCAAGATGTTCTAACCGCCTTCTAAAGAAGCCCCTGGACAGACATCTGGCTCAGGACCTCATTGTATCTCATACAGTTATTATATTGCACTTGGAAACACGGTCTTAAGCTGTGGTCCCACAAAGTTCTCCCCCTCCAGTAAACTTACCTTAATGTTCCCACATTCATTCTTCTGATACGCAGATCTCATCACGCCATTTAATGCTTAGAAACATCCTATCATCCTCTGGTTTCTCCTACACCAGTCACTACAGATAAAGTCTGAAGTCTCTAGTGTGGCACTTGAAGACCTGCTGAATCCAGCCCAACCTACTTTTACAGGCTCATTGTCACTCATTCTTACTTCTGTAATCTGTAATTAGAGCTCTCCTTGGACACTCATGCCCTTGTCTTTCACAGTTCTTTGTTTTTGCTGTAACTGTTGCTGAAAATCCTCAAATGACACACCTTGTTGAAATCTTGGCCAACGGTTTGTATCTTCCTTACTTGAACTCTAGTGACACCTTGTAGATGGTTCTGCTGTGTGGTCTATTACCCACAATTAGCACTGATGCATGAATCTAAATCTTTCAGAAAACTCTAAACTTTCAGAAAGCAAGGAAAATATCTCACTCCCTGTCAAAGCTCCCCAGCATACCGCCATGCATGTAGTAGGTTCCTATTTAACACAGCAGAAGCTGGATGAGAAAAGGAGTCTTATCTTGCTTATTGTCCCTCTACCTCGTGTTCTTAGAAGAGCACTTGGCATATACGCGCTCATAAATATTTTGTATTATATCAAGGTTTGGTAAATTATGGTCTGTGGGCCAAACCAACTCCACACCTGTTTTTATGAAGATTTACCAGATTGCAGCCACACCCATGCCTTTACATATTGTTTGTGGATGCATTCTCTACAACGGCAAAGTCGAATAGTCACAATAGAGACTCTATGGCCCACAAAGCCTGAAATATTTACCATCCAGCCCTTTGCAGAACAAAGTTCACTGACCGAATAAATGGAAATGGGCTGTGCACCAGGGAGATGCAAGACCAGAGAGCAGCAGAAAATGTTCCTAAAAATACTGAATTTAGTTATTACTTCGATTTGTCATTTCAAGAGATTGGCCTCTCCTCTATTTCGATCCACGTGAAGATAGGCATATATGCATTTATTGTCAACTTTCTTGCCATTATCTGCTGGTGAGTGATTAAAGATAGCTGAGACCGATATTTGGGAGACACACACACACACACACATATGCATATATACGTGTATAGTGTATATATTCACTAATTGTATGCATACTTTCAAAAATGCTCAGAAGTATAAATAAAAATGATCACACCCTAATCACATAGCCCAATGTTTTAAAAATCACATGGATCATTTTATCTGATTGATTTTCAGAGTTCAGTCGAGAAATTTCAGGTTTGTATACATATACTCACTACTAGCTGAACATCCAAGAATGACCTGCATATAATTGCATGGTGACAATATTATAATTCCATTAGAAACAGTGGCACTTATTACATGCTAACTCGTGTTTGTCCCGAAACTCCATCACCTGATGAATATGCAATTAACCTACTTATTACCACAGAAAACACCTCCTTAGAAATACAACACATCCACATAATTTTTAATCTGATCTTCAAAGGCTTTCTGTGGGAGAAAATAATTTTTTCCCAATAAGATATATTATTGGAAACACAACTGTATGTAGCCAATTCGCTACATCATCTGATTTATTTTAATTAGAGGTTAGCTGCTGAATGTGATTACAGTTATAATTATTACAATACCAGTCATCCACATTTCCATTAGCATTCCACTTGATAGTTAGCAATAAGCAGAAATAAAATATTAGGACTTTTAAGAGAAGAGATTACCAATTAGTACAATTCTCCACTGGCACAAGATAATTATTAATTATGATCATCATGGTAATTATTCACCAAGTTAAATTTCACAGGGCTACCTTGTGAAGATCCTTTCTGCACTACATTCTGACATCAGCAGCCTTCTTATCTGCTCTGGAAATCCTGAAGCAATATTTGTATTAAATACACAGTTGACTGCACACCAAATGGAAAGGCAGCTGAGGAGGCGCAGGATGGATCTCCAATTCATTAAAGGATCCATTCTCTTTATAGGGCATTGCGAGGGGAGTATATAAAAACATAGACCTTAAGAAAGGTACCTCTATTCACATATGTGTGGGTTGATCACACAGGATGCAACTGAACCCAAACTAGCCCTCCCAGTACCAGATCTTTCATTCTCCTCCTGAACCTGCCATTCGTATTCACACCAATACTCTTTATTGTAAAGAGAAAAAAACAAATGCCATTTGAGGATGGTTGATCACTCAAGGATGAATACTATAAAGATTAGTTGGAAAAATAGCTATAGGCATTGTGGTTTTCAACGTGCATCCTCCTCACTGCTGCAGTGCTAAAGTATAAAGGCATTATTTGGCAGTATGTACATTTTTCTATATAAATGCCTTTATACAAACCCACCATATTCTGCTCCAGGTTCTCTACCTGACGTGAGGGAAGTTTAAGAGGGTAAAAAGGAAATACCAAATGGGACTCAGGAAGAAAGACAATTTGCTGGAGTGGATGACGCTGGGCTAGGGTTCAGATGACAGTCAGTACTAGTCTTGATCCTGAACCTCCATGGTTACTCTCGTGGCAAGTTATCGAACCTCTCAGAGCCTCAAGTTCTTTATTTGCATCTGGAGACAATATCTCTTCTGCCTTCCTTGGGAGGCTGCTGGTAGAGTCAAATGAGATTGTATATGAAGTCATATTTATGAGCTATAAACTGTTAAACAAATATGAGGCAAGTTTAAATAATTCAGAGGAACCACACTTACCTAGACTTTTGAATGTGTCTTAAAAAAAATTATTTAAGAGCATTACATATCACCAAGTCATGCTTTTACTCAGTAGCCAGAGGGAAAAGGCTGGAGTTGCCAGAAATGGAATTTAGGTAAGAAATTAGAGTTTCTTCAATCTCTGGATTGGGAAATGTTGAAATAAATGATAAAGCGAGGTTTCACTATCTCACTTTTTTGTGTATTTAAAAGGAAAATGCAGAGGGCTGATGCTTTGGAAATGAAGAGTAGATGGGCTGGGACAGGGGCTGGTTGATGGAACAAAGCAACCTTGGAGAATCTCTTTCATACACAAAATCATGAGCCCCGTGCTAGCAGGATGCACTTTGCTGTGGTTGTCTCTGTAGTAACTGCCCCAATCAACTCTTGCTGACTCTAAATGGGGGAAAAATAAAGTAAATTCCAAATGACTTTTTTTTCATTGCTGTTCATGTTTGCTGCCAATGTTTGCTTCCATGCTTGGAAACATGAGCAAAGATTTGTCTTTGGGAAGAGCTCTATTTCTCGTGTTTAAATAGCTGCTGCCCTAAAGGGGTTTGAAAAGAGGTTGGGGACAGCCAGTATCCGATGGCCAGAGGGACAGCACATTTTGCTCGACAAAACAAAAGATGTTTAGAATAAAAAGAAAGCAACCAACGTGGAATGTGTTATTGCTTACCTTCATTTCTTGAATTGGATCAGAAATAAAGACAGACAGAGATATGGCTCAAATTGCCTTTGGCCATTTATCATCAGAAGTGTTTGGAGAGCCCAGGTTATGTAAATATCAGTGCTATTAAAGATTTCTGGATATAATAGTCATTTTCTTGTTAATTTAATTCTGTCACAATTTTTAAAAAATACACATCTTCTATTCTAGGCCAAATTTCTGAAATATCTGTCAGGAAGAAAATGCTATAATACGTGAATTTTTTGCCCTATGAACTGATTATTTTTAGCAGCTTTTTATGAGCATAATAACAGTAATTTTAGCAGCTAATTTACCTAAAATCATTTCATTATAAATCCTGAAAGCCCCCAAATCAAAAGGTTCTCTTTGTCTAAAAAGTTTAATCAAAATAAATGTTTCTAGTTAGTTTTGAGAGGAAAAATTAGGGTTTCTTCATGCTCAAATATTTAGTAAGCTCTCAAGGAGGAGTAGGGAGAAGAAGTCTGCCTGTCACAGGAGAGAAAAAAAATTAAAGAGCAGGATTTTTAAATTGTGCCTCTTGACACCAATAAATAACAAGAGAGAGCTAGTACCATTCTTTAACGTGCGTGCGTACAATACAATAAGCAAATCTGACTCATCTGCCAGCCTGATTGCTTTGTTTAGAATTCCACTGTCAGAGGTAAAGTGGGGGTGAGGGGATTTATGTAAATTAGGCCCTTCCAAGCTGGAAGAAAGTTGGATTACTTAAAAAAAAAAAAGCAAAAAAAAAAAAAACTTTTCCAAGTTTAGAAAGTTAAAAGTGTTTTTGTTCCCACATCAGTTCTGAGTAAGAGTGACTTTTAAGCCCTCAGAATCAGGTTAAAAATATGATCTGGAAACCACGGCAATGAATTTCCACAGATTTTTTCCAAGCTTTGAAGGTAAATGATCTGTATCTTCCTGACTTTCTCGTCTTACCCCGTGAAAGTGTTGAGATGGGGCCGAAGGGAGACGGGGGGGCGGGTGGGCTGGAGGGGATTTTTGGATGAGATATTTAGTCCTGGTTTCTGTATGAGCTGAGTGTAATCAATCAGATGAATCTAAGAAATGAACAGTTGTTTGTCTTAAGGTTATATAAAGTGATGGCAGCTCCAGTTTGTTTATGTTCAATCAGAATTCATAGGAAGGTAACAATATAGACCCCTCTGACCCCTGGAAACCTCTGTCTAGTACCCTAACGTTGTGGGCACTCGTTGGTTTGTTCTAGAGGACAGTAGGAGCTTGCACCCGATTCTCTGGTCCCGTGAGAACCGACCCTGGGTATTTCACATGCTAGTGGTCTGCAGGCACTCAAATGCTGAATTCAAGTTACTTAGAGAATTCTGGGTGCTCTATAACACTTTGCAGAGAGGAATGTTGCAGAGTTGACCACAAAATAGGAAGTGATAAATTCAAATCCACACCAATGATTGGGGAATCAGAGAGCATGCTGTTGGGGGAAGTTTGGTTTTAGGCAATGACTGGAGTCTGATGGCGTGGAGACTGGGGTCCCCCAGCTATGGGACCTGGAAGTTTTGTGAGAATGCTCTCGTCCTCACAGCAAGTGAGGGAGAGGACGAGAAGAGGAGAAAACAGCCCTGAAGAATTGCATTCTCCCCTGGAACAGTGGCCAATCTAAAGGCCAGCAACAGAGCTCTGGGCCTGTGGTTCTCAGAGCTTGTGGAGAACAAGGGTGGCTTCTGTCTACTCGTGGTTCCAGGAATACCGGCTGATCTCCCTCATCCTGAAGGAGTGAAGAGGCATGGGGGTTCACAGCCTCTGTCTATGGTGGAGCATGTCAATCTTTGTCCCTAAGGAGACCAAGAACCAGACAGGTTTGTGGTCTCTGTGACTTCCCAGCTGGTGCTCTAAGGGCCTACAGACATAAATGCCTTCCAACACTCACACATTTGCCACTAGGTAAGGTAACAGCCTAAGTGAATTTCTGTAATAATAAAATACCAAATGGTTAAATATCTTCTGTATTATTTTTTAACACGACTTATTATTATTATTTTTTTAAATGAAGAAGTGGAATTCAGCCAGGCTATGCCCTGAATCCTCTGTCAAGATGGCTAACTTAACATTAACTAACATTTTTCATCTGGAGCTGCACGAGAGCTAGCTTTGGGCAGAGAATTGGAGAGGCAGTACTGGGTAAGACAAATACAACTTCCCAAAAGGATGTTAAATTGGAGGACAATAGTTTTTTAGCTGGCTGCAAAAGATTGATGTGTCATTGGTGCTGTGACTGTGGAGGCAATGACCCAAATGAAACTCATTTTGAAATGGAAAATGTATCTGTTATATGAACTAAAAAACACCATCAACTCATTTAAACTGTGTTGCAGCGATTTTTCTATGTTGTTTAAATTATTTCATTTTCACTAATTTTTGAACAATAGTGGGATTAAGTACAGGGTCTACATTTTATGGATTTGTATTGGATGGTCAGCTTTAACAAATCGCAAAGTGCTTAGAGCAAAATTTTAAAAATTATGAGAATTATAAAACAGGTTTCTTCTCAGTTTTACTTGTTTCATAATTATGAAACAATATTTGATGACTAGTCCACAAGCATTGAGCAACATTGTTCAACAGCTTTGAATAGATGGTAAGGAGCCATTTTTGTGATTGAAAATGTTTCAACAATCTCTGCCCTCTGAAGGGTCAAATTAGCTTTATTTAAGATAATGTGACTCCAAAGACACCCCATCCTCCTTTTTGTCATCTTCCAATATATTCACTGGAACTGTTGTGTTAGTGACCAGATTTCAAAATGTGTTCTTTCAAAGACTCCTCCTAGGAGCAGGTGTGGTCCTGAAGCGTATTATGCCTTGGGGAGTAGTCTGCTTTGAATGATGATAAGAATTGTCACAAAAATAAATGATCTATCTTTTTAGTACCAATCTATGAGAAAAGTTTGTTATATCCTTTTTATTCATTCTAAGAGACATAATTAGACAACGATGAACAATATTACAAAGACTTATACTATAAATTGAGAATTTTTAGATGGATGATGATCAGGTATAAGAACATTAAAAAAAAAACAAAAACACTGTTTGGCCCATTGCGTTCTCATTATGTTTAGTTGCCAGAATCCCCCAAATAAGATTTAATACTCCTTTTTAAATACTATATGGGTTTATATTTTAAAAATACCTCTTTTCCCCTTCGTTTCCAATGTTTTTGATATTTGGATATTCTGTTCCATTTTTGATGCTATTTATATGCATGTATTATTTACTGTAATCATGTCATATCATTTTTGATAACGGACTGGGTGTAAACCATAAATAACCTGTCTTAGCAAAGTCATCAGGTAGTTTATGAAATTCACGCTGAGGACGAGAACACTAAAGAAGTAAATTTACGTGAGTGATTTTTCTTTGTATAATTTAAAAGCTCTCTGCCAAGATTATTGAAACATACGCTCCCAAATTTTACGACAGCACTAAAACCTGAGCTATATAGAAATTAATAGATAACTTTCATATTAGGCTTCTGACACAGCAGTTCAGAATGGTGGATGAAAGAAAGCCAAGTCTTCATTTTATGGGAAAATATCTGTGCTTAGCAATACAGCAGTAAAATATTTTAAGACTTTAAGCTCCAGAGAGACTTCCAACCAGGTTGGATTTCAGGAATTCAAGCTTCAATGATCTGTTGCATTGTTGCCCATCTAAAAATGTCTCTTGAAAACATGTGAGGTCCCTATAATATCAGAATATATTTTGCATGTACCACTACTAATGTCCTATTTGGTATACGTTCTTTGTTATGTACCACCTTCTTTCTCCCCTTTGTACCTTTTCTATTTTATTCCTCTAGAATGCATGCTTGAAGACCACTAAATCTCCTGGCACCACATAACAATAATAAATAAATGGCAGATCCCATCTAGAGATGAAAAAATTATATAATTGGAAAATGCATGGCTCATATGAGAAAGAACATGCCACTTCCCAGATGACTTGTACACACATGTATTTGTTGGGCAGGGGTGCGTGCACTGAGGCAGGGCAGCCTCCTCCTGTTAACAGGTCTCAGCTTGGGGAAGCCATGAGGCCAGGCACTCGATGGGATGACTGTTCAGTCTTTCATTTTAAAACTACTTACCCAGGGGCGCCTGGGTGGCTCAGTCGGTTCAGCATCTTGTCTTTGGCTGAGGTCATGATCCCAGGGTCCTGGGATCCAGTCCCACATCGGGGTCCCTGCTCAGCGGGGAGTCTGCTTCTCCCTCTTCCTCTCCCTCTGCCCCTGCCCCTGCTCCTTCTCTCTTTCTCACTCTCTCTCTCTCTCAAATAAATAAAATAAATTTTAAAAAATTAAAAAATAATAAAACTACTTAATCAGTTGGCATCTGAGCTCTAGTTTCAGTATTGAAATTTGACCCCAGGCAAATACTAAATTAATATGCTTCAGCTCCCCATAATTATTTGAATCATATCACTTGTATTGGTTGCAGTGGGAGGGAAAAATTCTCTGACAAAAATTCTCATCTCTTCCTCCTACAAATGTGGCCAAAAATACTGTGGATCTTCACTCCTGACATGTTCCTCTGCTCTGGTGTCTAGACTAATGTTTTTCAACGTTTAATTTGCAAATGAATTGCCAGGGATCTTTGTCAGTACAGGGAGATTTGCATTCAGGGTATCTGATTGCGGCCTGGGATTCTGCATTTCTAGCAAGCTCCTGGGCGACCACAGTGAGGCTCATCTGTGGACTGTACCTCAGGTACCAGGTGTCTAGATTAGAGTCCACTATAAATGTTGTCTGTGGTTGCTTTGAGATGTTCCATATAAAGTATTCTGGAACTGGGTCTAAAGCTTTCAGCAGATTTAATTCCATGTGATAACATAACAGTATGAAAATGTAACATTTGATGAGCTGTGGGAGTACTTCAGTTTTAATAGAACTCACCTGTGATGTGAGAAGGATTTGCAAGAATGGGTTTTAAGGCCCCTAAACTTCAAAATAATTTGAATCCATCACTCTAGTCCATGTACTATAGATGTAAAGGTACATTTTTTTCCCTTCCCCCAAATTTTAGCTCCTGGCTTACTGCCAGCCTCCGCAATATTATCTTTGTCATAAATCCAGCTGATTTTCCTAATCTACCTAAATGCTCCCGGCTCCTTGACTCCTGTGATGATGTTGACTTCCATTCTGTGTCAGCCTCATCCCTCCATCATCTCGGGTTCAATCATCTTCTCTAACCACCACCTACCGATTCCTACTCCACCATACCAGTCCACTGGTGCCAAACCTTGCAGTCTGGGGGAACCTACCCTGCATTTTCCCATCCCTCACCTCTTCTTGCTCTCCTTTCCCTCCTTGTGAGGTTGAACTCAATGGTCAACAATAAGACCCCTTCCTTACCCCTCTCCTGTTCATTACGCCAGCTTGGCAGAACCACATTGCTGCTTGCCACAGGCTGGATAATGCCTCCCACAAAATATCCAAATCCTGATGCCAGCCATCTGTGAACGTCATCTTAGATGACAAAAGAGGCTTTGCAGACAAGATTCAGTGAAAGTTCTCGAAATGGGAAGATCATTCTGTATGGTACGAATGAACCCTGAACGCAGCAAGTGCAAGTGTTTTTATCCTCATAGGACAGAGACAGCAAGAGATTTGGCGCAGAAGGTTGAGGACTATATGATAATGGAAGCAGAAAGGGATTTGAAGGTGCTAGGCTGCTGGTTTTAAAAAATGGAGGAGGGGGCCAGAAGCCAAAGAATGTCCCTCTAGAATCTGGAAAAAGCTAGGACACGGATTCTCCTCTAGAGGCTCCAGAAGGAGAGTGGTCCTGCTGACACCTTGACTTTAGTCCAGTTAAACTGCTTTCAGACTTCTGGCCTTCAGGACTGTAAGAGAATCGATCTGTGTTGTTCCAGCCATAAGTTAGCGATGATTTGTTATAGCAGCCATAGGAAAGATTGCGTTGCTTAAATCAACTCTGCCTATACTGTGCTTATACTGGCACAGCTAAACATGGGGAGGGACAGTCACACAACCATGCTGGCCAGCTGCACTTTTTAAAAAAATTAAGTTATTGATTTTAGAGAGAGAGAGAGAGAGTGCTAGTGAGTGAGTGGGGGGAGGGGCAGAGGGAGAGGGAGAGAATCTTAAGTGGACTCCCTGCTGAGCACACAGCCCAATGTGGGGCTTGATCCCGTGACCCTGAGATCATGACCTGAGCTGAAATCAAGAGTCAGACGCCTAACTGACTGAACCACCCAGCTGACCCCCCCAAGTGGCATTTTATTTTATTTTATTTTTTATTTTTTTAAAGATTTTATTTATTTATTTATTTATTTGAGAGAGAGAGAGAGAGAGAGAGACAACAAGCAGGGGGAGCAGCAGAGGGAAAGGGAGAAGCAGGCTTCCCGCCGAGCAGGGAGCCCGATGTGGGGCTCGATCCCAGGACCCTGGGATCATGACCTGAGCCGAAGGCAGACGCTTGACTGAGCCACCCAGGCACCCCCCCAAGTGGCATTTTACATAAAGGTCCTTGAGAGAGTCTTCAACTCTGCCCCGAAATCCTATGACCTTACCCTTGCCTGCTCATACTCTTGCATTATTTCATACCTCTTTTCTCCTCAACTGTCCACTGCTTCTAGTCTCTTCTTTTAGCTGATGAGTTATTTCACTGGAAACGAAAACAGAAATAGAATCAGACACTTAGTTGAAGACCTTCAGCAAACTTCTACCACCTTCCTGTGTCTCTGGCCATTCACCAGCTCTCCCCTTGACTATAAATGAGCTGTTCTCACCCCAAGCTAAGGCTAACACCTCCACTTTCATGCCAAATATCATCTCTTCTGCCTATTTCTCTAAAATAGGGAAACAGTTTTTCTTTTTTTGACTTGCTCATCGCAAACAACCTGAAAATCCTATTACTCTTTGCATCCCAACGATAGCCCTGTTTATTGCCCTCATTTTACCATAAAATATAAAATATATTCAGAAAGTATCCACTCTTGCTTTCTTTACTTCTCCTCCCATTGTCTCTTAATCCTACTAAAATGGACTTTTACTCCATCATCCAGTAAAAGTGCTCTTGTAAAGGTCACCAATGGTTTTGATACCTCTGCACACAGAGGTAAATTCTCAGTCTTTACTTACTTGTCTTACCAGCAGCTTTGACACAAGCAATCTTCCTGCTCTGTCAAGCACTTTCTTCACTAGGCTTTCAGCACGAACACTGCTCATTTTTCTTCCATCTCATCAACCTCTCTTCCTGACTTCTTAGCCCTGGGCAGCCCCAGAGCAAAGTCCTCGTATCTCACTCCTCAGTCAACACTCACCCTTACTTATCTCCTCCAATCTCATAGCTTTAGTACCATCTCTACACTGACGAATCCCAAATTTGTGTCTTCCTGTTAAAACTTCTCTCTAATCCTCAGACTTGTATATTTAACTGCTTGCTCGATATCCCTACTTAGGTATACAACAGACGTCTCAAATTTAACATGTCTATTGAAAGACTGCATCGGTCACAAAAATCTGCTCCTTCTACATTCTGTCCTATCCCAATAGATGGATGACTCAGTCTGCCCATTTTAGACCAAAAACATGGAGTCATTCTTGACCCCTCTTTTTTTCACATTCCACATTCACGCACCAGCTACCCTGCCAGCTCACATTTCATATTTCTTCCATAGTCTGACCACTTCTCGCCACGTTCACTTCTTCTATTTGTAGTCATTACCACCAAGGGATCTTGCCTGGATTATGGTTACATTCCCATCTTTTTCCCATTCCCAAAGTTTATTCTTGACACATCGACCAGAGTGGTGTTCTTAAGACCCTGGTACAGATCATTGTCACTTCTCTGCATGAAACCCTTGATTCTGACTTTATTTACACGAGCATAGCCAGCCCAGCCTCCTTGCTCCCCCTTGAGTACTCTGGGCACACTCACACTTCAGGGTCTGTGCACATGTTCTTTCCTCTATGATTTTCTTCAGATATCCAAGTAATTCACTCTCTTGGGTCTTTCAGAAATATCATTTTCTTAGTGAGTCCATTTCTAGGTCAATTTAAACATATATCCTCCCCATCTCCATTTCTACTCTTTTTCCAATAGAATTCATCACTTTCAGATAGTCTCTGTCTCTCTCTCTCTATAAATATGTATGTATACTAAAATTTTTATTGGTTTATTGTCTCTCTATGCTTATTAAAACACAAAGCTCTTGAGATCAGGGGAGTTTTGTCTATTTTGTTTGCTGCAATATCCCCCACTGCATAGAACAGTGCCTGTTATACAGGCACTCAATGAATAATTTTTGAGTGAATGGCTACATGAATGAATGAACAGATGAATGAATGAATGAATGAATGAATGAAATTAGTTACAACCACTGCCCTTAAAGAAACCAATTAAGTAAATAGATGGGTCCCGGGAAAGTAGAAGGAGATAAGCGCGCTCTGGGGTGACAGTGAAGAGGTCGGGTGATATTTCAGGGATGATGCACATACCTAAATTACATTGAAGAGTTGGAGTTGTTTCATGACTGTCTGCCATTGGTTCTTTTCTGTACTCCCCCTGACGTATGTGAACATGGAAACTTCTTTTTCCTTGAGAAAACAGATCCAGGAGTGAACAGAAGATGTATGCTAACATCTCATTTTCAGAAATGAGTGACTTTTGTAAAATTTCAAATATTATTGCCATATAAAGACCTTCAATTTCTTTTCTTTGTGTGTCTTGGGGTTTTAAAATGGTGGGCAGTATTTAGAAGAGAAATACCTAACTTAGCATCTTAGATATTCACTCTCTTTTTACCCTCACTTTTTTATATTGAAAAATTTTGAAACTACAGAAAAGTTGAAAAAAAATAGTTCAATCAACAGTTACATTCCCTTTATCTGGATTCATCAACTGTTAATATTTAGCCATATTGGCTTATGTATACATTTATCTCCGTATATGCATCTGAGTCTCTGGATGTGTTTTGTTTTTTTTTTTTTTTCCCCCGAACCATGTGAAAGTGGGTGACAAACAAAACATTTCACCCCTACCTGTTTCAATATATGTCTGGGAAGAAAAAAGACCTTTATTAACCACAGTATAATTTTCATATATAAAAATTATTAATTCAACAGTATCATCTAATTGACAGTCTTGCATAATTTCCATTTGTCTGAAATATCATTTATAAACAAAATATCATTTATAGCTACTTATTTCTAATCCAGTGATGAATCAGTTTTTACTCATTGCAATGTTATTTGCCTTTAGTCCATTTTAATCTGGAACATCATTCACTCCACCCTTTTTATATGTTTGTTTTCTGCAGCATTAATTTTCGAAAGAGTCCAGCTAAGTTGCACTGTGGAATGTCCCAGATTGTATTTGTTTCCTCATATTTAGATTCATTTAAATGGTAAGAATATCATTTAAATTGGTAAGAACACTCTTTGGGTCCCCTGTGTACTTCTCACTGCTTCACAGAATACTTCTTGCTGCTTGACTTTACTTCTCAGAGACATATGACATCATGTTGTCCCTTTATCGACGTCACTAAGTTTTATCACTTGGTTAAAGGTGGTGACTGCCATATCTCTTTATTGTAATGATACATGTTTACCTTTGTAATTAATAAGTATTTTCTGGAATGAGAGTATCCTTCTTGAAAAAAAGTATTTCTGGAAAACGCTTTCTATAGGTTGGTAATAGTAACTGTAAAATCCTGCAACCTAATAGTAGTATGATGGCTATGTGAGTTGAGGAATGGGGACACTTCCTGATGTTGTGTATTTGTGTCCTAAGTTGTTCAACCATGTTATTATTGTAAGAATCTTTATGCCCTAGTCAACCTGGTGGGAATCCAGACTTTAGGAAAACAATTAGGGCAGTCTGAGATGTGAGACATGATGGAATTCCCCTTTCAGAGACATCTGTGATAGACCTCTTGAGTTTAGAATAAAAGCATGACTTATCCATCCATGCCCCACTCATCCTGGGCCAATGAGTGGTTGTGATGGGGTATCATAAAAAGTTGCACTTTAACCAAAGCCAACATAGCCAAAGAGTTTGTGTAGAGAAGAAAATGATTTGGTTTATCTTATTCCATTGATATGAGAGAGCTGGATTTTAGGAATTACTCTTTGTAGAAAATATATAACAACATTATAGGAAGCAAATGAAATCATCCATAATAACATTACCTGGTTTCAAAAGCAGTAATGTGCTTGGGGCATCTGGTGGCTCAGTTGGTTAAGTGTCTGCCTTCTGCTCTGGTCATGATCTCAGGGTCCTGGGATCGAGCCCAGTGTTAGGCTACCCTACTCAGTGGGGAGTCTGCTCCTGCCTCTCACTCTGCCCTTCCTCCCCCTCATACTTGCTCACTCTCTCTCTCTCTCTCTCTCAAATAAATAAATAAATAAAATCTTTAAAAAAAAGAAGCACTAATGTGCTTGTGTGCGCAGTGTCCTCACCATTAAGAAAATACATACGGCATAGGAAGATCTGACTGTGTGATCCTGGCAAGCTCTGTTTTTTTATGATTATTGATTTTGTCCAGAAAACAGAAATAATGATGGTTGTATCACAGGGCTGTTGTAAAAATTAAATGAGACAATGTGCTTAGTGAGCATAGCACAGCGTTTGAGTATGTGCTAAGTGTTCAAGGAACGTGTTTCACTAGTATTACAGTTTTTATTATGTAAAAGTACACTCATTTTTATACAATGCTATAAAATAACCAACATGTAATTTTGAGGAGATCTGAATCTTTCCCCTGTTTCAAATATAGGCTTACAAGTTTAGTCGTCAGAGAAGTAAATTTGGCATTTTCCTTGCCTTAGCTTGGCTTATTCAATAGGTAATGTTATTTTGAGACAGAATTTCAAAACAAATTTGCTTTATCATTTATCTAATTTACACATGGCCACACACATCATTCCATGTTCTCATCTTTACTGTGAGATTAACAAGGTCTATTTTTTTTTTTTTTTACACCTGTGGAAATAGCGAGAGGACTAATTCTATTTTAGAAAAAATCAGCTACTAAGAGTTCTTAATTTCCTAAACAAATGGAAAATTGCTGTTTATTTCTTAGAAAATACAACAAAGAATCAAAAGAAGGTTGGACTGTGCAATTTTAGTATCTGTGTTCCGACGAGATTGGTGTTTTTGGTTCTCTAAATAGTGACTAGCCTTCCAAGCAAAACAGTATTTAGGGACTCTTGATGGGTTTGGAAATTTGTATTCTAAATGGCTTATGGTAAAAAAAATATGTATATGAATCCAAGGTATATTTTATCTGAATTAGTGTTTTAGAAGTGATTGCATGACATGCAGAAGAGGGAGAAGATACCGGCAGAGGAGACTTAGGGCCTGCAGGGAATGTTATCCCGGTGCTGATCCGGAGATAAGGGAAGTGGGTCTTCCTTCTGTTGGACTCATAGAACTGTATAGAACAAAGAAACAAGCATTCTTTTCTTCACCTCCACCTCCTGTTCCATGCTGTCTTTTGCTGACTGATGCTTAAAGACTATCAGTGCTTGGGACACCTGGGTGGCTCAGTCGATTAGACGTCTGCTTTCGGCTCAAGTCATGATCTCAGGGTCCTGGGATTGAGCCCCATGATGGGCTCTCTGCTCAGCGGGGAGCCTGCTTCTTCCTCTCCCTCTGCCTGCCTCTCTGACTACTTGTGCTCTCTCTCTCTGTCAAATAAATAAATAAAATCTTAAAAAAAAAAGACTATCAGTGCTTAAGCATATCAAGATACAGACATCTCAGTATTGTTATCTCCACCAGCACGCAAAAGCCAGATGACATCACTGGTGTGGCTGTACCCAGAGCATGTTCAGTCTTATCTCCTGAAGTCATCAGAAAGTCTCAGAACTCTGCAGTAGTGAATCTTTGAAATAAGTCTATTAGGGAAGAAGCATATGAGTTCCTCCTACTATAATCTTGCAAATCAATTGCTTATGAAAATATTGATGATGTAATCTGCTTATGAAAATATTGATGATGTAATCTACATCATCAATATTTTCATAAGCAATACAAAACAAGTGTATTGTTTTGAATCTGCATGTGTACCTAGTAATGCCTGGAAAATTTTTGGTTTTAGAGCTCCAGAAACATCCTCTGACCGTCACTGAGATATTCAAATGAACAAGCATGGGGTATTAATATGATTGATAAAGATGGTGATTTTTTTAAATCAAAAATGTTGTCCTAGCATGCATACTTGCAATTAATGGAGGAATTTTCACGTGTGGGAAATGTTAGGACTTCAGATTTTGTAACAATCAGGATCATCATTGTGACGACCTTGGGATTTATAGAAATATGTATGAGGATCACATTTGGAGGTTATTAAGAAATTGTTAAGGGTGGTGACATAGTGACCCCCAAGGTGGAAAGTAACTTGGAAATTTGGAGTCTGGTTTTGAAAATCTATTTGGTTTTATTAGTGCTGAGTGGTTTGGGGCCTAAGGTTATACAGAAAACTCCCAGCAGGCCAAGTAGTAGAATTTGGGACATTATATCAAGTAGCTTTTGCTTAATAACAGGCCACTTCCAAACTTAAACTCTTCAGAAAAGGATGTCCAATTATTTGGCTTGAGATCTCTGGGTCAGCAGTTTAGGCTGGGTTCCACTGGATGGTTCCTCTGCTCTTGGAGTCAGCTCTCTCGTTATGTCTATGTCAGCTACTGGGTTAGCAGAGCTTGGCTGCCAGAATGGCCTTTAACAGTGACAGTTAACTTCACAGTTTCCCATTCTTCAGCAGAGTAGTCCGGGCTTGTTCACAAGGCAGCTGGGTATTTCCAAGAGAGGAACAGAAATTAGGTGTCTGAAGGCCTGGGCTCAGAGTTGGCACAACTACACTTCTTGCCACATGAAAGTTGCCAAAGAAAATCACAGGGTCAGCCCAGATTCAAGAGTGTGGAACTAGGCTCCACCTCAAGATGAGAGGCATTGCAAAGCCACATTGTCAAGTCTGTGATACAGGGAGGGGAACATTATATCTATTTTTGCAAACAGTCCACCAAACCTCCTTTGGGGGACTGGGGTTAGTTTGGTGGGTGATACCTGGGCTATTTCTAGGTCTATTAAAAAGACAAACACTCTCTTGAGCTAACTTTTTTCTAAGGATCTTTCAGGAATGAGGAAATACCGATGGTCCAATATCAATCTCCTGCAAAACCCATTCACAGGTGTGGAAACCTTGTCCTCCAAGGTAGTATAAACAATACCATGGGTTAGATACTTGAAACAATCAAGAGTTTTAAGTTGGGTCAGGAATCGGAGCAGTCAAAATAAGTAGTTAAATTATAGCTAAACTTAGCAAGTGTTCTTGGCCAGTGGGGTGAATATGGTAAGTTGTCATATATTCAGAAATGAGAGTTAAGCTGGATATTGCCATGCGTGATTCTCCTTTGAATCTGCACAAAATGTTTCATGCTCACTTTTTTTTTATATATAATTTTGCCTGTAAGCCAACTAAAATGAATAGCAGTGGAGTGTATTGTTTTGAAATAATCCCATAGTTTTCAAGTGCTCTTGAAGTAGAAAGCAACGGGGCCCCTTGTGCTATCCTCTACCAACTTAACACTTACTGTCTCTGCTGCCTAGAACAGTTCTCTTTAATTGATACTTGGCTTGATATCCTTTTAAATTATTAAAGATTGGAGGTGCTCATTAAATGAGAGATTAAAAGAAATGGTAGGCATGGCTAATTATTAAAGGCCCAAGAAGAGACGTGAAATGCATTTTATCTAAGGCTTTAGTGGATTGTTAAAGTAAATGAATGGTTTAGTGATAAACCAGTCGAAGTTAATCAATTGAGCAAAACTATAGGGAAGCTCTTTGAGTCTAGATTTGAAGGGTTTATAAGTAATCATAGTTAGAGACTTAACAACTACTCCCTATTTCTTTAATTTTAGACCCTTGAGCTGCTAATTGGTCAGGAAATTGGGTCCAACCTCTACAGCTAATTATGACTGGAGGAAAGCAGCTTATGTGTCTTTGTGGGGAAGGTCCGCATGGCTACACATTAGCCAGTCAGAAGTTGGGGTGAATTCTTTTGTGGCACATTGTGATTTAAAGACTGTCGTGAATCATCAGGGAGGCAAAGCTCTGAGGAGGCGTCTTTTCGACTGCCTCTCTTCCTGAACTTTTCAACCTTTCAAATGCTCCTTTAACTTCCAAATCATGGGCCGTGTATTATTTTTGCCTGCTTACTAAGAGGGAATGTTGGTTGTTGACATAGCCACTGTTGGCCAGTGAGATTAGTAACATGATACAGAGATTTTCACCCCTTGAAAGTCACTGGTTCAACATGGCTCGGATAGGTAATGACTTACAGTTATTCTGACCTGAGAGCTGTTTAGAGGCCCATTTAAAGTGAACTATTTCTCAGTTCACCCCCAGAAAGGGGACATGTTGCCTCTCTGGATTGCAAAATGTCCTCTCTGTTGGAATCCTACATAGCAGCAAGGCTCAGTGTTGAGTCATCATCACAAAGGCAAAATAACATGTTGCCTAGAATTAGGAACATTTGGCTGGCTTTGTGCAAAGGTTTTGAGCCCTGTGGAAAAATAATATCGAGTTAGTTTCTCCCCAGAGTCAAAGTCACTCTACTGACAAGTTGAATACCATTAACTAGTTCAAGGCACGAGGCAACATTTAACACATTACTAACAATCAATGAGAGCTTCAGATAAGATGCGTTTAATGTCCCTTTCTTGGCCCTTCAACAATTAGCCACGTCTACCTCGTTTCCTAATCGCTTATGTAATGAACATCTCTGATTGGAAAGAAGCGTCTGTCAGCCACTTACAGAGGGACTGAGGCACCAGGGAAGACAGGGTTCAGAGGGTTTAAATCATCGAGGACTCAGTCATTTCCAGCTTCTGGGAAAAAGGCACATAGTTGAAAGACAACAGCAAAGCAGACTGCAAAGGGAAGGGGGGGATGGGATGGCAAGTAGAGAAATGGAATATGACACATTGGTTAATAATAAAACTTTATTGATTTATTTATTTGGATTTTATTTATTTATTTGAGAGAGAGACCGAGTGAGAAAGAAAGAATCTGAAGCAGACTCCACACTGAGCACAGAGCCTGACTCGGGGCTCGATCCCACAACCGTGAGATCATGACCGGAGCCGAAATCAAGAGTCAGAAGCTTAACTGACTGAGCCACCCAGACACCCCAATGAAACTCCATTTAAAAAACTACATGCATTTTAAGTGGTTGTGACAGACAGACATATTCCTAATTAACCACAGGGTTTCAAGGCATCTTCTTCCGCGTGCCTGACTATACATCAAGGGCGCTAATAATCCTTTCGATGGCATAACCTTTCTTTTCACCGTTCAATGTTGTCATTAGATTAATGCATGCCGATCACAAGAACTGTAATAACTTATTTCTGATTTTATCTTACACTTTGTGTGATGTGAGTGCAAAGGATGCAAAGACTTTCATCTGCGGTGTCAATTTGTTATGTCTAATCTTTTGAAATTATAAGGGTCAAATCTGTTATCATGGATCCTTTCTCAAATAATTCGTGTCTTACCTTCACAGCTAATCTGTACTTCTTTTGAAGGCAGCACACATTTCTTGTTACCTTTTTCCTCCTCAAACTGCTGAAGATCATGCTGACAATGTGATCGGTGGCTGATGAATGAATTTTTTAAGTCACTTTTGAGCTCTCTTGAGCGTAGTATCAAATCATATTACCATTATTGTTATTTGTCACACAGCCCAAAGTTTAAGGCAGGAGGAAGAGGCTATGATTCTTCTCAATCTGCACCCATCCTAGGGACTTTAGGCGAAAGTGTAGGAAGCTTGTGTCCCAGTGGTTCTCAACATGCCCTGTTTGGGCAGTCCTGCCTTTCTTGAGGTCATGAAAATTCACAAACTGGCTTAGAAATTCTAAGTGCTAACCCCAGTGCAAGAGTGCTGTAAACATAGGCTCATACTGAAGGCAAAGGGGTCAGGAGATACAGCCTTAATTCTATAGTCCATGTTACTGTTCCCTAGAGAGCTTAGTGGAGGAAATGAAGCAGAGAACGTGTCTATTTTGAGCCTTCTTTATTCAAAACCTGTGTTGGAGCAAGGATTCTGTGCTGGGCTGAAATATGCAGCCCCAAAACACTTTGAAGCCACCCTGATCTTTTTACATGAGGTTGTTTAATTTAGTGTTTCCTTTTTTATATTAACGGAATGTGTTTTTAATTTCCTTTCCTTGCACATTCCTGGACTTCTACTCACACTTCAAAACTTTTCTCGTATTTTATTTTCTTTACGATACCTTGCTCTAGTGCTCCTCAACAATTGTTTACTTACTTGTATTCTGGTTAGACTTTGGAGTCACCTTTACTGTTGTCTAGATGACAGTGATTTGTAAATGTGCGTTTCTTTTTTTTTTCTTTTTAAGATTTTATTTATTTATTTGACAGAGAGAGAGACACACAGTGAGAGAGGGAACACAGCAGCGGGAGCAGTAGAGGGAGAAGCAGGCTTCCCGCCGAGCAGGGAGCCCGATGCGGGGCTGGATCCCAGGACACAGGACGTTTAAGGACTGAGCCATCCAGGCACCCATAAATGCGCTTTTCTTTCTGTTTCTCCTCCTAGGAGGAGGGTGAAGATGAGGTCTGCAATCCTTTTATCAATGCTTTCTTCTCCACCATCTTCCAATTCGGTGCCAGGGAAATATATAGGGCTACATAATACCAGATAAGCATTGTGAAATGTACTGAATTTGGGAAAAAATATTTTACTTAAAAATTTTGGAGGGAACATCGTTCAATATTAATATCAGAATTAGTTTGTCTACTGTTGAAAATAGTCTAGCAGTTAATAGGAATTTTTAATGTGTGTATTGCAGATCAAACTGACCTAATATCTAAAATGTCTCTAGACATGATAGTATTCCAATAAACTTGACTTGAAAATGATAGGATTAGTGTTGTCAGTTTTTTTTTTTAAAGGTTTTATTTATTTATTTGAGAGAGAGAGAGAGAGAGAGATTGAGAAACAGCATG